>NC_133230.1:1504237-1519237 GCF_040436345.1 Pagrus major
GAAAGAGGAGCACTTTTACACACTACTACAGAGACACAATAACACACACTCGAAAAAGACAAACACACAGGTGAAAAAACACTTCTACACACACACACACACACACACACACACACACACACACACACACACACACACACACAGCAGCAGTCACGGTGCTGTCAGCAGAGCAGAGTGAAGTCTCAGCGCTGCGACTCGTCTGTCTGTTCATGTTAGTGAGGTTTAATATTCAAAACCTCTCAGGGAGCTCAAAACTGAACATGAAACAGGCAGTAAAACACAGCTTTTATACACACACACACACACACACACACACACACACACACTGCAGAGAGGTTCTGCCAGGGCACTTAGCACTTTCAGGACGACACACAAAATGCCTGAAAATCTCCAGAAATGACTTGTTTTTGGCAGATTTGATCTTTAACACAGAGCAGGAGAGACACTCCTCCTGCAGAGTCTCCGTCTGTCAGTCAAACCTTTTTCACAGGAAGTCAGAACATTTTCCAGCCGTGTTTGTTACAGGAAGTTGTACATTTCCACCCGTGTTTGAGGTGATAAAAACTGGATATACTGACGGGCAGTCGGGACATTTGCAGCCATGTTTGTTACGGAAAGTCTTACATTTCCAGCCATCGCCAGGCGATTACAACAGGACGTTTTTGACAGGAAGTCGGGACACTTCCAGCTGTGCTTGTGACAACAGAAACTGGATATTTTTTGACGGGAGTTCAGGTATTTAAGCTGAACTATGATGAGGTCTTTTTGTGCCTATACCTCACCAGAGCACAGCGTTGTGACACAAGTCTCCTTCTTCTGTCTATGTAAAACTTATTTTGCAAAGCATTTGCGTATTGCTGTAACTTGCTTCATTATACGTGTTGATATGAAATCAAAAAACATTAAAAAATAAATCTGTAACTCGTAAACTGCATTATCATGAGGCTGAAACCAGCCCGTCCTCCCTCGCTGAGGAGAAGTTTTGTTTCCTCCCTGACGGCGACGATCGCTGCCTCTCAGTATCTGCACAACAACTGGGAGCGGCTGCTGCCGTCGCCTCTCTGCTGCGTCTGATTATGTATGAGTTGTCTATTAGATAGGGATTTAGGGAACATGAGCTATACTGTATATCTGGATATGATCTGAGGACAATCTGTGGGCTTCAAACAGAGAGGGAGACGCCGGCTGACGGAGAGGCTTCACTATCTGAAATGACTGTTTGTTTTCAATTTCACATTCCAGCTGATTTCCTCTGGATCGGGGCACGGAGAGGTTATTACTGACGCACACGAGCCCGCAGGACCGGAGAGAGAGAGTGTGTGTGTGTGTGTGTGTGTGGATAGGTAAGTGAGTGTGTGTTTGTGTGCACAGTGTTTTATGTACCACATCACTACAACTAGGTACGAGTACATTTTGAAACATGCAGCATGTATATGGAGTCCTGTATGCCTGCAGGAATATGTGCGCTGTGTCTCAATACGACTCCAGCTGTATTAATATAAAGTTGAATTGTTTCAGAAAAAGGCAGAATTGAAGCCGCAGAGGCCGAGACACTCTGAGTCTTCATGCCTGGTTCGAGACACGCTTCAAACATGCCGGCTCCTACGTTTCCCATAATGCAACAGACAGTCGCGTCTTTCAAATGTCACCATTTTGCCAGAAATGCTGGTTTCTTGCAGGTTTTCTGTGGAAAAATCAACCCTGAAGCTTCTACAGAGACCCAGAAGACAACGAGTGGTATTAAGCTCATTTGTTTGACCAGTAACGAGCAAACTAACCAAAGAAAACTGCTGAAATTGGTGACTAAAAAATCCACAAACAACCACGAACATCTGGTTTATGTTATCCCTAGAAACCTGGACACTACAGCGACATGCTCGAGAGGATTTCTCTTCTCGTGCGCGGCGACGTGAGCAGGATGCTGAATCTGCAGAGAAGCCGACGGACAAACCCCAAAAACTACAGCCACAGACGGTCTGACCATCGGCCTGCTGTGTCAGACCGGATACATCCCAAAATGGACATGAACACACACATTATTCTGTTTACAGTCACATGTGCAGCTGACACACATTACTCACACCTGTATAAAGTCTCATCATGTCAGCTGTTTCTGGAGTCGCCAACATCTCGTTTACTGCAGGTGTAAACAAATCCTCCCTTCGTCTTTCAGTCGACTCTTTAACTGCGTGTATAAGCGTGTTTTTATTGTCCGAATGATTAAATTAAAACCACTTTAAACACTGAAACAGCGAGTTAATTAAACTGAATGTGATGCGTACTGTGTCAGTGGAGTTTTAAAAATGTAAATGTTGTCACTAAAACAAACGTCGACGTTTATTCTCTCTAGAAATAAAAATCATTTCTGCTGTCGGAGGTTTTTTTTTTTTAGGGGAAAATCTGTAAAAACTGAAAACAAAGAGCCTCAAATAAACTGTGTACAGGATGTGTGTGTGCTTTATATGACACTGTATGTGAAGTGTGTGTGTTTGTTGGTGCTGTGTACGCCTCTGTGTGTACCTGTGTGTGTGTGTGTGTGTGTGTGTGTGTGTCTCCCTATCAGTTAGACAAGTCATTATTCTTGGCTGACAGCGCTCAGCTCCGGCTCCTCTGCCAGGTAATGAATTCTCCTCCAGATAAAGAAAATAAAAATCATCTTTAATTTCTCCGCCTTGCTGTTGTGTAAACTCTGATTCTTTCCGCCCGGGTGCGTTGGATTCGCCGCCCCGCCGCTCCCTGTCTGCCTCGCTGCCCGAGCCGTCCTACAGGCGGAGGAGAGATGATGATGAAGGTGAAGCAGACGCTCGGCTGCGGATGAAAGAACCAACGACGACGGCGGATGATGGAGAAACGGTGGACGCTGCACGCACACACACACACACACGCACACACACACACACACACACACACACAGAGATACACACAGAGGTGCACACAGCACCAACAAACACACACACGCACACACAGATGTATTTTCATGCACACATTTGATTTGGAAACAAACACATACAGGAGGAACCGTCACATGTGGATGTAACGACAGTGCTGCACTCAAAACACAGCCGGTGCTGCAGCGGAGTTAGAAAACCCAGAATCTAACACAGAACCACAATTTCAGATCGACTGGTTTAGATCTGAGTCCAGCCGGACCGCGTCACGGACGGGAGGATCATCATGAATATAATAAAAGTGACGAGGATCAAGAATCTACAGAAACTACAGACGACTGAACAGAGACAGAAAGTTCTGGAAACAAGCCCTTTAACTGATGGATCAGCTGCTCGACACACACACACACACACACACACACACTCAGGTCCCTGATGTGTGCTGTGGTTGTTTTATGCCCCATCTGCTCTCTCTCCCTGCCGTCCCATTACAGTTAAACTACAGCTCGGCTCTACGGGTGCAGGCAGGGGACAAAAAGGACGTTCAGCAGCAGCAGCAGCAGCACTGAGAGCAGGTGGAGACGAAGTGACTGGAGACATCTTTAGATAAATAACTGCACATATTCCACTGTCTTGTCATCAAATTTAAAATCAAACTTTATTTTATTCTAAGTTTTATATTTCTGTAGTTTGACTCTAACTTCTCAGTGTCTGCAAGTGATACAAAGAGCTCGAGGGACTGAAGAGGAGGAGTGAGGCAAACTCAACAAATACTCATATATTTGTTTGTATTTTCTGAATATGGCGACACTGCTGCGAATATTTTAACCATAAGAACTGTATTAATGATTGGTACTCACAGTAAACAGTTTTCAGGTGTTCAGAGCTGAGGAGAAGCTGCTAACTGTCTCTGAGGCTCACAGACGTCTTCTGACTCGCAGTGATTGTGGAGATCGCTTCTTCTTCTTCGTGATTTTAATTTAAACTTGTGGCACAAATTACCCCCCCGACCCCTGACAGGGCGCCTGATAACACCAATCCTGCACCGATCGACCTGCTGCTCACTTTGAGCTGTAATTTTGTTTTCTTCTTCTTCTTTGAGATTTCTGTCGGCTTCCTGTCAGGAGGAGGTTGACCCTCGCCGTGTCTCACACACTCACACTCACTCAGATGTTGTGAGGTAACATTTAAAAACAGCGAAAACGTTCAATACGTCCGTGTTTCCTGTCTGCAAATGTTTCACTATCTTAAAAAGATGAACAGGAAGTAAACGGTGCAAAGAAACCAGAAGAGTACGAAGGAGGAGGAGGAGGAGGAGGACAGAGGCATGATGGGAAGTTATTTCATGGGATGAAACAAGCAGTGATGGAGAGAGAGGAGGAGGTGATGGGGTCGCTAACAGGAAGTGCTGTGCATGCTGGGATGGCGTCTGTGTGTGGAGGACCTGCTGCCCTCCATCACGGAGCGGCGACGCCTCAGACGTCGCACGTGGTCGCGATGCGTTCAGGGCCCGTTTGAAAAGTTTCAAGTTTTCATTTCTGAAACGGGAAAACTAATCCGACTCCTGCTCGCTCTTTAATTTATTTTCTCACCTGGTTATTCTGCGGCGTGTGTGCGTGTGTGCATGTGTGTGTGTGTGTGACATTTTAAAGGACCTCTTTGTGATTGTGTGTGTGTGTTGTTTTCACACGAGCAGCGGTACAGTACAGACGGCGGCCATTGAGAAACATGAGCTGTTTCGGTCCTCCTGTCTCTGCCCATGTGTTTCATTAACAACGCTATCGATCCACGCACACACACGCACGCACACACACACACACACACACACGCACACACGCACACACACACACACACACACACTGAAAGGCCACAATAATCAGAATCAGAATCAGACGTCGCTCAGTTTTCAGCGACAGAAAAGAAAAGAGAAGGTTTGAGACTCAGATCAGACATTTATTCTGATGTTGTGAAGCCTCATGTAAGAACAAAAGGTGAAAAGTATTCTGGGAAATGTAGTAAATAAATGGAAGTTGAAGAAGAAGGGGGCAGGTTGAAGCCACAGATTTGAAGCAGCTCACCACGGGAGGAGAAGAGAAAACTAGATTTGATGTGTTATTATGAGACAAAACCAAAATGACAATCATCTTTCATTAAGCTTTTATCAGCTGTTCATAATTCAGAGAGAACGAGCCGCAGCACAAACGGCAAAGCAGCTAAATAACGATTACAATTAAACAGCGTTATCACGCCGCTAATAACGAGTCGGCCCGAAAAACCCCACAGACGACACATTCAGCTAATCTCCCTCTGATGGTGGATTCATTATAGATAGAAGTGAACCGTAATGACATTTATGATTTAAATATGACCCGCTCTGCCACTCTGAATAAAGATGAGCTGTTTTATCGTGTGTACCTGGGGGCCTGCGAGACCAAAGTTTGGGTTCAATCACACAAGTTTCAGCTCCGACACTGAAAACTCACAAAGTTCATTTAGTCAGAAATCGTCTACATGTTAGAAAAGACGTGGAAACATTAAATAATTCATGAACTTCAGGAATAAAACCTGAATGATGCTGCAGTTGTTTTATTTTTCAGCTGTAATTGTAAATTCATATAAGATGGTCAAGCTGTAGATCTTTGGGGGATTTAAATCTTGGTTTGATCTTCACTGCTGGTCGGAGGAGAACTTTACAGCACGGTGCACGAAATCCTGAGTAATTACTGAGGAACGAGCGAGGAATAAATCAGGAGTTACCTGATAAATGATGTTTCATTAGTAGACGTGAGCAGTGTTACAGAAGAAACGTGTTACAGTGATATATGTGATATATATATAATATGTCAGTCATGTATTACTACAGTTACGTCACACAACGAGTTATAATCTGCATTACTGACCCAAAATCACCACAACGATTGTTGGTGAAATTCACCTTTGGCACACTGGCATGGCTGAGATGGCTGCAGAGTCAGACGGGCATACTCCCATTATAAAAGAGTTTATAAAAGAAAAGGACAAGAACATAAAAGTCATCTGTGAACTGTGTCAGCGAGGGAAGCTGAAGGAAACTCTCTACGACGAGACGTAACACAAGTAACCTGAAGAAACACCTGGAGAGGCTTCACTGCTCCTCCCTGTGTCCAGGGTCGTTCCTTTATTTAAAAACATCGAGGCTGTTTCATCGTTCTGTAGAGGATATTTGAGCATTTTGTTGAACGTAACTAAAAAGTAGTGTAATAACTATTACTGTGTGCAGACAGTAATATTGTAATGTGATATATCACTTTAAAATGAGGGTAACTAGTAAAATGTAACTTGATGCTGTGTCTTTTTAAAATCCATCCATCGTCTGTACCCGCTGATCCTTTCCTTCACAGGAGAGCTGGAGCCGATACCAGCCGACAAAATGAAATATTAATAGTTATAGTTTTCATTCTTGGTGTGGACGTCCCTGAACTCTGAGTGGACGACTACAGCAATGAGACGTCGACATATCAGCTTCAAACACATCCGACGAGTCCGAGGATCCAGACGATGTTCAGTAACTCTGCAGCAAACTTCCAGGAAACAGAAGATTTGTCTCGACTTCCAGCACCTTTAAATCTTTAATGCACATCAGTCAGCGTTATCCACTTCACGCCTACATCTACCTTCATCTCCACGTCTCTGTTCTGTCCTTTGAATCTCTTTTCAAATTGCATTTTTACATTTTAATTCACATTTTAATATTTAATATTTAAGCATCTCTTTGTTTTAATGCTTTGATTCATAACGCAGTTTGAATTACCTTTGTGCATGAAACCAGCCTTGATCTGTGGATCCTATCTGTTTCTGTTCCTTCACCTCTTCAGATGCATTCAGGCACACGCACACGCACACGCACACGCACACGCACACACACACACACACACACACACGCGCACACACGTTCATGCCAGAGCTTTAAAACAGACCCATGTGCACACATCCTTCGCTATAATCGCCTATCAATTTATCTGTTTTCTGCATTTAAGGAGCAGGTACTTTCATCACAATCCATAGGGGTTACGGCGTGCACACACACACGCACCACACACACACTGTGTAAGCCAGCGGTGGTCACATCGAGTTATGCTGACATGGCCTAGCATCTGCTCGGCGGCTCCAGAATGACACCGATTTGCACTTAAATGAGTGGATTTAAGTGGCGCGCCGCCATTACCACTCGGCCATATGTGATCCCAATGTCTTTATCCTGCATTACACTGAGGAGGATGAGAGGGGGAGACGGGAGAGGGGAGGAGGGGGGAGAAGAAAGGAGGAGTGACATGAGATGGGGCGGAGGGGGCGAGCGAGATTAGGACAGACAGCAGCACCGAGAGAGAGAGAGAGAGGGGGAGATAGTGGGGAAGAAAGAGGCGTAAAGAGAAAGAAATGGATCTGTGATGAGAGAGAGAGAGAGGAAGCAGAGGGAGGATTACACCATGAGAGGAAGCACTGAAGAGCATCAGCTGTTAAACAAACAACAACAGGGTCACTGACGGACTCCTGCATCACAGATTAACACGTCGCAGCCGCCCGGAGGATTTCTGACAGAAGATACAAACAGAGAGAGACGACATCGAGGCAAACAAGAGAAACGAAGGAACATCCTCCAGTTAAATCAAAGATGGAGGTCGTCGCTTTTTAAGTAACACAACGCAAAATATACAGGACACTAAATATGTCTGTCATCTTCCTCTTCTCTTCCCTAATCTCAATCCCACCTTCTCTCTTTACTTTTTGACTCCTTCCTCCCACCCTACTCTTCCCCTATCTCTCCTTTCTTCCTTCCTTCATCCCTCCTTTGCTTCCTCTCTCCTTCTCCATTATCTTTTCCAATCCTCCCTCT
The DNA here is from genome assembly GCF_040436345.1 of Pagrus major. Classification (NCBI taxonomy): domain Eukaryota; kingdom Metazoa; phylum Chordata; class Actinopteri; order Spariformes; family Sparidae; genus Pagrus; species Pagrus major. The sequence continues at coordinate 1,511,999 of NC_133230.1, forward strand.
TCCTCCACTTTTTTTCTCTCACTTCTCCGTCCTAACTGTGCACTCCTTTCTTTCCTTCCTTAACATCTCTCCACTCGCTTCCTCTTCCTCACTCCTTTCCTTATCCTCCTCTTCCTCCTCTTCTTCCAAACTCTCACTACTCCTCCATCCTACCTCATCTCCACCTTTCCTCCTTCCTTTAATCTCTCCTCATCCTCCCTTCCAACCTTTTTTTTCCATCTTGACTCTCCTCCTTTCTTCACCACCTCCCTCTTTCTTATCTCATCTCCTCCTCTTCCTCCCTCCTTTCCTTATCATCCTCTTCTTCATTTCTCCTCATCCTCCCTTCCCACCTTCTTCTGTCTCCTCTCCTCACTTCCTTTCTCTGCCTATCTTTCCTCATCTCCTCTCCTTCTCCCCACACACACTTGTCCTCCTCCTCCTCCTTTCCTTTCCTATCTCCCAACTTCCTCCCTGTGGCTGATCTCTCCCTCCCTTTTCTTTTTTCTTCCCTCCAGCTCATCTCTCTCTCTCTCTCTCTCTCTCTCTCTCTCTCTCTCTCTCTCTCTGACTAATCTCCCCCCTCCTCCCCCTCTCCTCTCCTCCTCCAGGTGTTTTGCGGGGATAAAGGATTGATGAAGCCATCAACTCTCTGCTCTTGACATTTACAAAAAACCCTCCAAGCAAACGCCTCCCTTCCTCTCTCCCCCTTTCTCTCTCTCTCTCTCTCTCTTGTTATCTCTCTGCAGAGCTACCTCGCTCGTCACTCGCCCGACCACATCATTAAGACCGACTAATTAGGGCTCATTTGTAAAGCCAGTGTAAATAAAGGGCCCATAATGGTCGGGATATCACTCACACTGAGGCGTAAACTAGACGTTTGTGTGTTTGTGTGTGTGTGTGTGTGTGTGTGTGTGTTAGGGACATTAGGAAATTAGCCCACGTGTCATTAGAGTGTAGGTGTGTGTGTGTGTGAGTTAGAAAAGTTGAAACAGAGAAAGTGTGTGTGTGATTTGTGAGACAGAGATAGAGGCAGAAGACCTGAATTAATCATTGTTTGTGTGTGTGTGTGTGTGTGTGTGTGTGTGTGTGTTGGGGATGACAGCACGCATTAGGAAATTAGCGGCTGTGTCATTAGCGAGCAAGAAGACGGGGTGTGCGAAGTGTAAAGGTCTTGGATTTAATGTGTGTGTTAGCAGGGAGACAGAGGAAAGTCTCCTTGTTCTCACGTGGTGTGAACACATGCAGGTTTTAAGGCCCAGACGTGATGTTTTTCAACACAAAGACAGAAAGAAGTTCAAGTAGAACATTTGCAGAATTTACAAGAAGGTCCAAATAATGAAGAATTAGTCAGAGACAGCGTTTCACAAAGTTTATAAAGTTTCTCCTAACTCAACAACTCACTAAATTGAGTGTTTTTTAAAGGGAGTCTGGTAACTTTCTCCACAAGTAACCTATATTGGTTACTGTTCAGTGTATTTGTAAAATTTGACATGTTTAGCGTCAATAAAATGTTTCTTCTTTCATAAATTGAGTGTAAATGGTGAAATCAGTTGAAACAGTGTCTTCAAAAACAACAAACTGACACTTTTTACAAGGAAAATAACAACTAATTGTTTAACATTTAATGTTGAATTTACAAGAAGGCCCAAATAATTAAGAAACTGTCAGAGGCAGTGTTTCACAAAGTTTATAACGTTTCTCCGAACTCAACAACTCACTAAATTGAGTGTTTTTTAAAGGGAGTCTGGGGACTTTCTCCACAGGGACAAAAAAGTAAAATGTTGTATGATGTATGAGTGTAAATGGTGAAATCAGTGTAAACAGTGTGTTCAAACAGCTGCTAAATGTGTTTGTAAAATGCTAAATTTGTTGTAGCTGTTTCACAAAGTCTGTTGAGTTTCTCCTCATGAAACTAAACTCTCAAAATCACACGTTTTGTGAAGGGAGTCTGGTGATATTGTGGTTACTAGTTCAGTGGTTGGATCAGTTGAAACAGACGGTGTGTTCACAAACATCTGCTGCTGACAGGCAGGTTAAAAGAGCCCAAACATTGTAGTGAACCACATGAACTTCTTCTTCTTCTTAATTATTATGAGTCAAAGTGTAACACTAGATCGTCCCTGTCTGGTAAACAGCCATCAATCATCTTCAAGGCTTTCTGTTGTACATTTCACACCCGTATACATCCTGCAGTGCCCCTTTAACTGATACCAATCTTTAGGTTTCAAAGTGACTCCCCTCAGGACCCAGACGGCTCTTTAAAATGAACGGGACTCTTTCAGAAACTAAAATATGTGACAACGACCCTGAAAGAAGCAGTGAAGGACATGTAAAAATCCAGTGTGGATACTTTAGATGAATCCTCAAGATGTTCTGGAGTCTTACAAACCCTGAGGCATCCTTAATCGGACCCGGCTCCCCCTCACAGACTCTGAAACCTCCAAAAAAACGAGTGCTGGAATATCTTAAAGACCCGTGAAATGGTTTCAAGGCCAACCAGAACCTCTTCAAGCAAATGTCGACATGTTTTATTTGTAAGTGTGAAACCACATTTTGCAGCCACGTTCGTACAGACAAGATCAGAGACGTCGGGACGCTTCCAGCCGTGTTCGCAGAGACAGAAACACATTTATTCTGGTGATTTGTTGCTTTAAGGAACTCAAGAAGACATCAAACCTTCTTAAAGAAGTCCGGGCACTTCCCTCGAGGAGTCCGTTGAAACTCACCTAAACATCCTGAAAGTAAAATGCTTTGCACCAAAGACTGAACAACAACCCTGTTAAAGGTTCAATGACTGCTCGAACAACCTTAAAAATCCCTTTCGAAGCTCGTCATGTATACCTGAAATAAAAACCTCCACCAATCTTCTGAAACACCGTTAAGTATCCTTAAAGACGTCCTGCAATCTCTCAACGACGCCCTAAAACAAGGGAGCAAGAATTTCTTCGAGGACCCTCATATCTTCCTAAAAGATCGGACTCGTAGAATAATGTGAAAATGACCCCGACAGACGACTTCAAGGACCTCTCAAAGCTCCCTCACACGTCCTTACATACCTTAAAAACACTCAATGAGTCATGAAACTCCTGAAGCACCCTTAAAAGACGCTTGAATCCACTCACACCAGGACCTCCTAACTGCCTTAAATGCCTTCAAGGACACCTGGAAGCTGCACGCAAACTTGGTGAAGGAGTTTAAAAGATTTATTCAGACTTCAGGTAGAAGAAAATAAGCGAACTCTGATCATTAAATGCGACGCCGACTGTCAGAAGGTCAGTTTCACTGCGAGCGTCGTCCGCGACTCTCACCTTCAGATCAATATGTTTTCCTATCGATCGGCGGTGCGGCCCGACTGGCAAGTGTCAATCAATCTGGGCCTGTCGATAAAAATGATTGCTCGTCGATGTGTTTATTTGCATTTAATGATCTTAATTACCATTCCCAGGACACACACACACACACACACACACACACACACACACACACACACACACACACATTTACCTCTCTCCTTCATATTGAGGTCAGTCACTCTTTCTCACCTGCTGCCCTTCCTCCTCCTCCTCCTCCTCCTCCTCCTCCTCCTCCTCTACATAATAATCCAAAATGTTCAGAATAAGACACTGAGGGGAGGGTGGAGTCTTTCTTAATGTGTTAATTGAATACCATCTAATTAGAGACAACAGCAGTGTGCAGGTACGCAAACAAACACTGTAAACACTTGTAAAATATTGTTGTTAATAACGACTAGATGTACGTTTTACTGGCTATTCAAACTAATAAAATAAAAGCCGCAACAGCTTTAAAAATGACACATTTAGATTCAAGAATTGTTTTTTCCAACAGAGTTGCCATCATTAGTATTTCGCTGCTGTTGGAAGAGCTTATTTTAAACTTTAGCGAATACTTACAGTCCTTAAACCTGATATCAGTTAGCTTTTCTTCACATCCGGTTCCCTCGTCTCAAAGTCTTTTGAATTGTTTTCCAGTTAAATGTCTGATATAAGGTGTGTGGTTACCAGGGGCTGAATATATTCATCATTATACGTCCCACAGTTGAATTATAAAGCTCTTCATGTGTTAAAAACAGTTAGCGGTTGCTAACAAGTGTCTAAATGAGACTACAGAGGTTGTCGGGGACATTAAACGTCCTCACAGCGAACACGGAGACTCATCTGCTCACTAGTCCGTCTTCACAGGCCACTTTAGTTACACACTGTTCTGACTCTGACTTTACAACTCGTACATTGATCAGTTTATAGAAAACCTGGATAGTAATTGTGCAGTAAGACGCTCAGTGGTGGAGACGTTTAAGTCATGTGACCGTGATGTCGTCTGTTTGTAGGCTAGCATTAGCATCGTGATTATTTCCTCCAAAGTCCATCCATACATCCATACATACGTTAAAAGTAGAAGTATAAACAAACCAACAAGCCATTATTTCATCATGTCGACATCAGCAACACTGTAACATATTCTGGAAATGGGCCGCACACAGGAGAGGAGGAGAGAGCTGGTTTATTTATCTATGCGTGTTTCACTACATGTCATTAAACACGCTTCACCTCTGATCCGGCTGAAAAGTCACACAGCTCTGCACACAGACAGGTAAACACCATATATCACACACACACACACACACACACACACACACACACACACACACACACACACACACTCCATCCACCTCTACACACACACACACACACACGCACACACACACACACACACACACACACACACACACACACACACACACACACACACACACACACACACACACACACACACACACACACACACACACACACACACAATTCTCTCTCACTTCAATAAAACAAGCATCAATTTTGGTCTCCGATGGCGACGCTGATCTCTTTACAGCTTCCACAGCATCAATGTAACGGCCGGCTGTAAATCTGAACCCGAGGAGGAGGAGGAGGACGAGGAGGAGAGAGGAGGACGAGGAGGAGAGAGGAGGAGGAGGAGGAGGAGGAGGGAGGAGAGGAGGAGGAAGAGGAGAGGAGAGGAGAGAGGAGAGGAGAGAGGAGAGAGGAGGAGAGGAGGAGGAAGAGGAGAGGAGAGGAGAGGAGAGGAGAGGAGAGGAGAGGAGAGAGGAGAGAGGAGAGGAGAGAGGAGAGAGGAGAGAGGAGAGGAGAGGAGAGGAGAGAGGAGAGAGGAGAGAGGAGGGGAGAGGAGAGAGGAGAGAGGAGTGAGGAGAGAGAAGCTCCCTCAACTACAAAGTTGTTGACATTTTAAATGTAATCTGTTATTCTGGGATGATTAAATGTCACTGAGGAGCGTCAACACGTTTCATTCATCCGACTCTGACCTGAACAAGAAAACAACCTGCTCGTCTGATATAAAACCAGTGAGCAGCGCTTTTACTTTCAATTACTGAAACATGAAACTTTACATTTGTGTTTCTGAAGATTTACATCTTCTTAGAGCTCAGAGCCACACAGGACGAGCATCTGGTTGACTTGGGACTTTAAATTGGATTTGTGACAGTAACTGCAGCCTTGTCTCCGCCACAACATCTTCACAGAGACCTGTCTCCACCACAACATCCAGGGACATCTTCACAGAGACCTGTCTCCACCACTTTTGTCCATAGGAGCCTCCACAATTAACAAAATACAGAAGTTTCTTCTCGTAGCTTTAAACGTTGAACATTTTTCTGACAATTCAAAGTGATAAAAACCTCTGAACATTGATTTTGGACTTCATGGTAAATTTTAAAAACCTCTGTCGTCCACTAAAAGATCAAAATGTCTGTCTTATCTTTAGTTAAAAAGCTTTAAAAGATAGTTTGAACATCAACAAAATGATATATGTGTTGAGCAAAGGACTGAAAAATAAGTTGCGACTCTTCAGCTCTTGAACGTCGACGAAGGTGACATTTTTTCTTTTGAATATCATGTTTTCATTTGTTCTGTGAGCGCAGCTGAACGCTCCGTGTTCATTCATCCTCCTGAAAGTGAAACCTTCAGTCTGTTGATGTGAATCCTTTCAGCTGCGGCGCCGGCGTCCTTGTGAAGGTCAGCGTACCTGCCTCACCTTCAGTCCCTCTGAAATGTATGAAGGGAACGTGGCGCGAGCATGTCGGAGCCGAACACCCGTCTGAATCTCAACATGTCGGAGTGTTTTTTAATGCTGCGAGCGGGTCAGAACCCCCGACTCACCTTCCACCAGCGCTCACGCCTCTTATGCATGAAAAGAAGAACGAGACGGGTGTGTGTGAAGCTAAATAACCAGCAGAGAAGTGTGTGTGTGTGTGTGTGTGGTGCATCTGTCCTTCAGCAGGTCAGAGTCCCTGCTGTCCGTCTGTCTGTCTGCAATGTATGAAAGTGTCTCCTCCGACTTTAAATCCTCGCCGAGCTTCACCTCTGACTTCACACTGCAGCTTCATCCATTTCAATGGCAGCCGTTTATAAAGCCCTGTGTCTAGACACCACACACACACACACACTCACACGCACACAGACACACTCACACGCACACAGACTATACATATGGATGAACACACAAAGCAGGGATCTACACACACACACACACACACACACACACAGAGTAAATGTGCAAAAGACGAGCGGGTTTGCACAAACACAAGACTCATCATTTGCACCAAACTCCATTGAAAAAACAAGTAATTTTATTTAAAAGCTCATGTCGCTTTTTAAACTGATCATCAGCTGGATTTTACGTCCTGAAACAAAAAGGTCGGTTTTTTTCAATTCTCAATAGTTGAAACGGTTAAAATGCAGATTCCTACATTTCCCATAATGCAACTCACTGAGACATTTCATTAGACCCTCCCTGCCTGGTAAACACACATCATGGACAACGAGACGAACTCTGACCTCAACAACAAGATGATGTCACACGATCTGATTAACGCTCACTCTCATCGTCTGTGTGTGTGTCTGTGTGTGTGTGTTGGTATGTTAATGTATGTGTGTCTTTGTCTTCATTAGTGTCGATGTGCGTGTCCACCACTTGTGAGTGTTTGTCTTTATCAGTGTCTGCGTGTGTGTAGGTCTTTGTCTTCATTAGTGTCTATACATGTGTGTGCTTGTGAGTTTGTGTTTTTGTGTATTTTTGTTCGGTGGTCTTAAGCTTCAAACTACGACGCTCACGCTAGATACACGTAAATATACGTATCATTTATTTTTACTTTCACACTTAAGTACATTTAATATCAGATACTTTAAGACTTTTACTCGAGTACTATTAATATGGGAGACTTTCACCAAA
>NC_133230.1:1524237-1556737 GCF_040436345.1 Pagrus major
TTCCCACAATGCACCACAGTTACAGACGAGTTCATCACAACCGCTTCAGTTCATTTAACATCCAAACTTTTAGTGCAGACGTTGAACGGAAACAGGTCTCGTGTGTGTTTGTGTGTGTTTGTGTGTGATTGTGACTGTCGGTTCTGGATGTTTTTGTATTTCTAACTGATAAAGTCGTTAATAAAGTCGTGATTAAACTTCCTCCCGCCCTCGCTGACAGGCCGCCATAACAAACTGCAGCTCGTCAACTTTTTACTGCGAGAATTAAAATTAAAAAACGAGAGAAAGTTAAAAAAAGAAGAAGAAGAAGAAGAAGAAGAGGAGTGTGTGTTGGAGTCGAGGAGGAGGAGGAGGAGGGACTCTAACTTTACTCAGCGGCCGTGTTTAATTACAGCTCCGCTCTTTGTTAATGACTCTATTAACGGCCTGTTTGATTGGCCGTCCACGTCCGCCGTCTCCCCGACGAGACGGCAAAGAAACGAGCTAAACCGGCAAATCCTCTTTACACATAAATCTGCCTGGAGATTGTTTCAGCGCCGGCCACCGAGCGAGAAAATTCATAACCTCGTCAATTTGTCAAAAGGCTTAAAAAAAAGACTCCCCCCCCCCCCTCACCTCGCCGCCACCCAGCCATTTCTCCTGCACGCCGCCATCTAATTAAAGTTGAAAAATAATTAGCGATATATTTTCTTCTTTAAAAAAAAAAAAAAGTGAAGAGAGGGAAGGGCAGTGATTAAAGGAGAAGAGGAGGAAGGAAGAGCAATTAAGAGGATGGAGGTTGACGAACTCTGTGTACACATGTAGGATTACAGGGTGAGACTCGTACAAGGCAAAGACAAGCTCGCTCTCTCTCTCTCTCTCTCTCTCTGTCTTTCACTTTTTTTTTTTTTTTTAATCGGCGTGCCACTTCTTCAGCAGCTGATAAAAGCCGAGAGAACAAGATAACCAGCTCAGCCGAGCTGGCGGAAAAAGCTTAGGGGGACCCAATTTGACAATTAATCAATTATTTGATAGAAATCATCAATCAATCTCTGTGGAGAATTAATCCAGGAGGGGAGGGGGGGAGAGATAGAGAGACACAGTGACAGAGAGAGAGAGAGAGAGAGAGGAGGGGAGGAGTGATGTGCCTTCCTCCTTAATTTGGTAAACTGATTGGCCCTTTTTTTTTCCCTCGCTCTGATATCTGAGAGCGTCCGATATCTAATTCACAGAGACAAGAGTTCACATTAAACTAATGGAGGGAGGGCGAGCGAGAGAGAGAGAGAGGGGGGGGGGGAGAGAGAGGCATAATGTATGTTCAGGCGCAGACGGTAAATATGAGCTTCTTCTTCTTCTTCTTCAGAAAACTGCTGAGTGAATGTTTACAGTGTGAACAGAAACAAGACACGTCTGTAACCAAACGAGCTCCAGTGTTGGGCCAGTTACCTCTTAAATGTAATGTTTTACATGTTACTAGTTACTTTTATTTGAAAGTAATACCCTTCTTTACTCTGTTACTGTCTGTGCAGAGTAATGTTACAACCGCAGAAGGACGTTAGAAAATGGAATATAATATAATATTGTGGATTAACCTGATCTCTCTGTTGACTATAAAACATTTAACTATCAATCAAACTTATTGATTATCATCTGAGTTCAGCTGAAAACGACTGATAAAGACACTCAGGGAGCGCTCGCTGTCCTCCAGGGGTGGAGACTGCACGGAAGAAGGTGGAGACGCTTGATGATGAAAACAAACGCACCCAACAACAGCAGGCAGGAAGAAGAGGAAACACGTCTCACAACTCGGAGTCATCTGATGAGAAAGCTGTTTTTGATTCCTTATTTTATTTAAGGAATATAAATTATTTGGACAGAAAAATGTGTCCCGAGTCACGTTGACGTCTTTGAGTCCCAGTTAAAACAAAAAAACTGTTGACTTCTGGCAGGAAACAGGATGTGAAGCACAAACTCCAGTGTCACAGCTGATTAGTGGTCAGTTTACACACACGTCAACAGAAACTTTCCTCTCATCTTCGGCGAGAAGTGTGAAAAAAGTTGCAGATTGCTGCAGATTTACAAAAAGCACGACCTGGTGTCAGAGTGCAGCGGCTGGGCTCGGCGCTACGCATCAGCGGCTACAGACAGCGTGCAGCAGTCTGCAGACAGATGGTGTCTGGCATGCTGACACCTTCACTGTTGTACCGTGGTGCATTCAAACACTGTGGGAATCTCCAAACATGTGCCACTTAACTGATTAACAGCAGCTTTTTTTTTAAAAAAAAACAGAAAACCTTTTGAACGGCGACAACGCAGCGTCTGAAACCAGTTAGAAAACTAAGTACACACACTTTTCTTCAACATGAAACTAAAACATATCAAATCAAATCTGTCTCAGCCGGAGCGTGTCTTTCTCCTAATGTTGGCAGTTTGCACACAAGCTGACAGAAGCTGTGAGATGAACAACACAATGTGGCAGTTTGAATCACACACACACACACACACTCACACACGCACACACAGCTTGTCAATACCGACTTATTAGCGCCTCCAAGGTCGATGTGTCGACCTTCAGGATGGACCGCCTGTCTCTATTAACAGGAAACTGGTGGAGAGTGAACAATTGAGACGCAGAACTCGTTACCAAGCTGACAAAGTACAATGAAGTGTCCCCGACACACACACACACACACACACACACACACACACACACACACACACACACACACACACAGAAATAAAATATGCGTCGTCGCTCACTGCACAAATCAACAACCGTCCGACGTGCTGATGAGATTTGAAATGAGCCTTAATTTGTTGGGAATTGTCTTTGGTAATGACGAGAGAGCGAGACAGAGGAGAGAGAGAGAAGACAGACGGAGAATCTGCAAGAAGCAAGAAGGAAACAGATAAAAACTGAGACATGACGGACGGACAGACGGACGGACAGGTGTGGGACTTACCTGTGACAGGCCCAGGTAGATGGAGACGGTCTCAGAGATGTAGAGGAAGCGTCCCTCCTTGTTTAGTGCAAATACGAACCCGTCCAGAGACTGAAGACAGACAGAAACACAGAGGACAGACGTCAGCTTCTAACTCACTTCACACAAACTGAAGGTTCAAAGTACAAGACGATAAAACCTGAAAAACAATCATCTGAGCGATGAGAGTAACTCATATTTAACAGTTAATATTTTGCTCCACAGCAGACGGAAAACTTGAAGGCCAACGTGCTGCAGCAAGGAAATAAAGAGAGGGAGACAAATACATGAAAAGGGAGAGAAATTCCCCAGACTCCATTATAAAATCACTCACTTTTGTGAGTTGTTGAGTTAAGAGAAACTTTATAGACTTTATGAAACACTGTCTATGATAAAATCTTAATTATGTGGGCCCTCTTGTTAATTCGGCTTACAGTACATCATACATTACGTTGTGTTTTTTTTTGGGAAGTGAGATGTTTATATTTTCTCGCGCCCTCTTTCTGCAACACTCACAACTGCTGCTACAAAATATTTCTGCTTCATACGTACATTAAGCATCACGAGCAGCGCACATGGACCCTCCTCTTCAAAAAGAAAAGCTCAGATAAAATGGCCGAATGGATTTGTGACTGCAGTACTGGTAGTACTGTTTCCTCTGACAGTGCAGTAGTACTGCAGTACTACACAGGAGGTCTGAGTCTTATCACATCAGATAAAGGTAAGACTGTCTGCACACACACACACACACACACACACACTCAGACATCTAGGTGTGTCTAATGGTGTATTTATGTGAAGATCACGGCGTAACACTCGACTTCAGCAGCGAATCACACACACACACACAACAATGACACACACGCAGACACACACAGATGTGAGTGTGTCTAATGCTGTCATTATGTGAAGATCATGGCTGAACACTCGACTCCATGAGCACAATACACTGATTCAAACACACACAGGCATTAATACTCCTGAGGTCAGACAGGTTAATTACATATGGTCCCCTACTGTTGCTGCGGATACGCCAGGTGTGTGTGTGTGTGTGTGTGTGTGTGTGTGTGTGTGTGTGTGTTACATCCACTCTGAATAGACTCTGAATATATATGTATGACTGTATCTCTCTTATTAATATTAATTGTCTGAGACGGAGACATAAAATGGACGACTGATAGAAACACGAAAAGAAAGAAAAACAAAGATGAAACATCTCCTTTAATTATTACTTATTTATTTTTGATAGACAAAGATGATATACTGATGTGTGTGTGTGTGTGTGTGTGTGTGTGTGTGTGTGTGTGTGTGTGTGTGTGTGTGCGTGCTCCTCTGCCTGTGTCCGTTACGTCTGCCCTCACAGCTAACGAGATGCTAATGAGATGTTAATCGTCAACGAGCCTCATCAATGTCTGTCCATGCTGGGCTCCTCATTAACACACACCCTGACTCATCCTGTGTGTGTGTGTGTGTGTGTGTGTGTGTGTCTGCTCAGTGTGTTGTTTGTTACGTGCACACAGGTCCATATCTGTGTCTCGGGTCCAGACCGCTGTGTTTCATGTCGTCGCCCTCCACGTGAAATGTGTTTGTCCTCTAACAAGTCAGTTATCCTCAGATGACATTTAAACCCTTTGAGCGTGTTATAATCCGGGAGACTGTGTGTGTCAACAGGATTAACCGGAGTCCAGGTGTGGACACCTGTGGGGACGTCTCGTTGTCCACAGAACATTTCTGGAGCTTCACGGCAAAACTGTGTTTTAGAAGAAGCTGAGGTACAGAAACATGTTATTTACACACTTTTTTAAGATGAAATCTTCACTGTAGCGGCTGAGCTAAAACTGTTAGCATCGAGGTCTCCAGCTGCTGCAGCTGTTCAGCAGAACGCTGCAACTCTGTTTTACTGTGAAGCTCCAGAAATGTTCTGTGGACTACGAGACTTCACCTGACTTTATATCATCAGGAGGAGATGATGACTCCATAAATCTGCTTAGAAAGCCTCAGTAAGACGCTCCTTACATGTGCAGAACTTGCCTAAGAAACTTCATGTTTGTAAGTTTTCTTCAGTATCACAGTGATCCAGTGACAGTTGTCTGTACATCCACAGGTTCACTGCTAACAGGAAGTGCTAACAGCTAATTCGGCAAAGTGTAAATGGAGTTTTTGTTTTTTTATTGGTTGTTTTTTCTCCAGCTACCTCAGCTACCCCCAAAAAACATAAAATGGCTCCATTCAGCTTGTCCGAGATCCTAAACTGATTTGAAAAGACCCGCCAAAGACTTTCCACCCAACACTGAGTTACGTAACACAATTAAGCCAACAGTAACACCACTTTGGAGAGGCTAATGGTTGGTTGTCTGTTTCCACTTTAAGTTACAAACGTAATATCCTCATTTCAACCCAAACCATGAACGTTTCCTAAAGCTAACCATGTAGCTTTGGTGTCTAAACCACAATCAGCCCGTCACTGTTTCATTTCTTTAACCAGGTGAAGCTGAAGGTCTGGTTCACCTGCCGACGGGCACGTGTGGTTGTTTTGTTCCAGTTGTGTAGGTATGAGGACGTGTCGCTCCATGTTTCAGCCAAAGAAGAAAGCATCCGTGTGAAGATAATGTTTGAAGGATTCATGTAAAAACCTCATGTCGTCTAATAAACCTTCTATTTTCTGGTATTTGTTCCAGAGTTTCCCTGATGGAGGCTGGTGACAAACACCCAGTAAGCCTCTGTAGGTCATGGATTACTTCCTGGCCCTTCAAAGTAACACAACACAACAGTGGGAAAAGGCTGAGATGTGGAGATAATCACAATCTGTGTTTTCTTTTTTACAGTTTTATCATCTCGTCTGATTGAGGTCCAGGTTTTAGCATCGAGCAGCTCCAGGTGAAGGAAAGCAAATCTGCCCATTTCAGAGGGATTAAAACGGATTAATTAGAATTGGAAAGCGAGTTGAAAGGTGGAAGCGAGTGTTTGTGTGTGTGTGTGTAAATTATGCTGATATGACGCTGATGTTAACACACACACACACACACACACACACAGATGTAGCTGTAAACAAACATAACCTTGCTGACTGCTTCGTTAAATCCCAGGTTGCCTCCCAGAGGTTAAACAGGCCTCAGATTATTAGAGCAGCAGCTCGGGCCAAACACTGTTTCTGCTGCATGCTCGTCTCTTCTGACTCTTTCAGTTTACACCAGGAATTATGTACAAGGTCGGCCGGGTCCGGAAAGGTCAGTGAAAGGTTGGAAGATGCACAAAGGTCGGTGTAACACTCGGAAACGCAACATTCTCGTCTACGGTTACTGACATTTTCTGCAGGAGCAACGGCACCGAAACAAAAGTGGAAAACCTTTTAAATTAAAGATACAGAAGCAGGTTCAGACTGTGAGAACGTGAAGGGAAGCTGTACGTGTGTTTGAGCTGACTGCAAGAAGAAACGCTCTGATGTGACATAATAAGTAGTCTGATATCGCCGTGTTGGTGCCGTTCCTACATCAGAATTATTGTTTCTCGAGCATCATCGCTGCAACAGATCGGCGATGGTTGTGTGATGTCACAACACGACACAAAACCCAAACTTCTGGGTCAGAGTCCCGTGTTTCCAACACGTTGATGTCAGATAAACAGAATACTTCAACTGCACCGGCCTGACATTCTGGACCCAGCCCAGTCCAAACAAGATCCAAGCTAACGCTGTGATCCAGACAACAGCGGAGGACTGAATTTACGGAGGTGTTCCAGGTCCACGACACCAACGAGATCCTTATATATTTAATTTTACAGGACTTCAATTTCAATCAGGTCGGGGCAGATCATGAGCAGGAGGTGTTCACTGCTCCAATGTACTTTTCCTGGCACCTTTTTGAGTTTCTCAGTTCTGCCCTGTCCGAGCCTCGTCTGAACCGGATCACAGACAGATCTGGGTCCGCCCTGCGCCGAGCTCAAGCCTGACTCAAGGCGGACCGCGAGGCTGAAACCAAACGTGATTCGAGCTCAGATCTATCAGAAATCCAGCACCAGGTCTGCTCAGACGTTCAGACATCGTTTACAACACCGGTGCTGCACTGAACTTAGATTCTGGACCTGGCCTGACCTCGGATCAGAGCTCGATCTGAGCCTGATCCAAAAACCAAACAAACAAAACCATGACACCGATGTGTTGTTGTCAAAACTCTTCTGTATTTACGTTCTGAGACCAAACCCAACCTGATATTACACACAGGAGAACCAGGAGAACCAGTAGAAGTACTGAAACCAGCAGGTCCAGTAACGCGTGACCTCAGTCTGTGAGCTGGATATTGTTTTTCATGCCCTCTGTTGTTTTTCACTTGTATTTGCATATTAATAACACACAGACACACTGGGACTGTAGATGTGTGTGTGTGCAGTAATGTGCAACCATGTGACCAAATGTTAGTATGTATCACCGTGTGTGTGTGTGTGTGTGTGTGTGTGTGTGTGTGTGTTAGACAGACCAAGGACGACACACACACACACACAGAAAATGAGGAAACAATACAAACAAACAAAACACACAAGGTGGAACAAATGGACACGGCAAAAGTCATGCACCAACACACACACACACACACACACTCAGAAACAGCACACACACATGCTCACACACACTCACAGAGTCATTGTCTCTATCTCTTCTCCTCTCTGTAAAACACACACACACACACTCACCCTGTGGCAGCAGCCTCTTTGTGTGTGTGTGTGTGTGTGTGTGTGTGTGTCTTTATGAAATCACAGAGGGTCTGACCGCCTCATAGTAATTATGCTAATTGCCTGGATGCCCTTGCCTTTATTTATGCGCGGCTGCTAAGATAAATAAAAGGAAATTGCTTTGGATCTAACTGTATTCATTTCAGCATGCTAACTAGAACGCTAACGCCGCTCTCTGCGTCGCTGTGTGTGTGTGTGTGTGTGTGTGTGTGTGTGTGTGTGTGTGTGTGTGTGTGTGTGTGTGTGTGTGTGCGCGGGGCGAGCGAGAGGAAGGGGGGAGAGGGGGTGAGTGAGGCACAGATTTGTTTACCCTTCACAAATTCTGCAGGTAATTGCAATTTTGATTGTACATTTATTTATTTTATTCTGTGTGTGGACGGATTGTATTGATGTGTTGTGTGTGTTGTGTGTGTGTGTGGCACTGAGGTGGAGGTGTGTCAGTGTGTATCAGTGAGTGTGTGTGTGTGTGTGTGTGTGCTTCCTGTCTCTCAGTCCTCTGTCATAATGAAATGTTTTGTTCTATTAAGCAGAATATAACTGTGTGAAGCCACACTGACGCTCTGCAGCCGAGCTGAAGCCTCAAACAACACCAACACCACAGCAACTGTTCATCTCACCGCCGGCAGTGATGTCATTAATGCATTCTTAAGGGCATAATTAACGGATGATTAACGATTGGATTTATTTAGGGCTGAAACTAACACGTAGTTTTATTTTCTAAATTAATCTGCAGGTCACACCGTCAAGAGGCTCGTTTCTGTCTGGTCAAACTCAACAGATGTTAAGTCAAAGAAAAGTAGAATAATCAATAATGTATTAAGATCGTTTCAGTGTTTTTTCTGCACAGGTTAAAGGTTTTTAAAATTTTTGTATGTGTCATCATCTCCTCCCTCCATGCTGATGAAAAGTCAGGTGAAGTTTGAACAACTGGAGTAGCTGGAGATTTTAAAACGTAAAAAACAAACAAAAAAATATATAAATAAACTCAAAACTCCATTTACACTTTGCCAAATTAGCTGTTAGCACTTCCTGTTAGCAGTGAACCTGTGGATGTACAGACAGCTATCACTGCATCACTGTGATACTGAAGAAAACTTAAAAACATGAAGTTTCTAAGGCAAGTTCTGCACACGTGAGGAGAGTCTTTTTTTAGGGATTTCTAAGCAGATGCTAATAAAACTAGAAGGAGCTATAAAGGAAGTGTAAATCTGTAAATCACCCCATGCCTTTTCCTGCAGCGCCCCCCTCAGGACACACAATTAATGCACACACACACACGCACACACACACCTGAGTACACACACTTAAAGAAATCCATAAAGAGCAGAAGACAGATTTGCACACACACACTTAGAGGCACACACAGATCTAAATGTTAGGTCACAGACAGTAAAAGAAAGAATTAACCACACACACACACACACACACACACACACACACACACACACAGACAGACAGACAGACAGACAGACAGACAGACAGACAGACAGACAGACACACACACACACACACACACACACACACACACACACACACACACACACGCACACAAACGTCTAAATCTGGCCGTTCAGACAGTAAAAGAAAGAATTGCAATTGATTAGCGAGCGCTGCTGAATGGCTCGCTCCCTCTCTGCTTCCCACCTCCTGCAGATTACTGCATCGATCGCCCTCACACACACACACACACACACACGAGTACACAACACACACAACAGATGAGGCCATCTTTTAACCATTCAGAACGGGCGGTTTAAATGTTACTGTCTAGCTGCCTGCCTCTTAATGACAAATGGAAAAACAGAGTGTGCGTGTGTGTGTGTGTGTGTGTGTGTGTGTGTGTGTGTGTGTGTGTGTGTGTGTGTGTGTGTGTGTGTGTGTGTGTGTGTGTGTGTGTGAGAGAGAGAGAAAAACAAATGAATTGTAAAAAGGACAGCAAATGGGGGGGCTGATATATGGGAAAACGACAAATAAAGAAATCAAGAAACAAAGAGGGAGAGGAGAGGGTGATTAAAAAGGAAAGAGAGAAGAAGAAGAAGACGATTAATGGAGGAAGAAAATGGACACAGGGAGAAGGAGC
Source organism: Pagrus major (assembly GCF_040436345.1). Lineage (NCBI taxonomy): Eukaryota > Metazoa > Chordata > Actinopteri > Spariformes > Sparidae > Pagrus > Pagrus major. The sequence goes on from NC_133230.1 coordinate 1,534,003, forward strand.
AGAGGGGAAACAACGAGCACCAGAGAAAAATTAAAAAACAAAAGGAAAACAACAGAAATGATTTAACAGAGAGGAAGAAGGAGGTCCATGTTGAAGCTGCTGCAGCCTGCAGTGTTTTTCTACTGGGACTGTTCGTTTCTGCTGCACAGATATATTAAAACTTTATGTTTCTTTTCATTTAATTTTCAGTTTTATGTCGTGACAACGCTCTGCTCATGGTCTGGTTAGGTTTATGCAACAAAAACCACTCAGTAAGGGTGAGGAAGAGATCATGTTCTGTCTTAAAATACTCGTTTCTGTCGACACAAACACGTCTGGAAAATGTCCCGATGTCTCCTTAAAAATATCCAGCGGTGTCACGCTTACAAATGTTGAAACAAACGCCACTGCCACACAGCCGGCCGCAGTTGGAGTCACACCTCTGGATATTTTTAAGGACACCTGCAGGTATTTCTGTGTCATCAAATCTGGGTGTTTTTAGGGAACTCTGTGGACGTTTCCAGCTGTTTTCGTGGCGACAAAAAATACGACTATTTCTCACGGGAAGTCGGACCATCTCCGTCCGTGATTTTGGGCTATATAAATAAAACCGATTTGATTTGATTTAAGACTCCTGGCCGAGGAGGGTCCACATGATTCTGGCCAATAAGAGTTGAAGAGCTGACGGGGAGCGATGTACAGAAAATAAAGAAACATATTGAGAAACAAAGACAGAAACTGGAGTGGGAGAGAAAAAGCTTCAGACAAAGATCGAGAGACAAAAGAAGAGAAATGAGAGAATGATGCAGACGGATGGAGGGAGAGGAGGGACATTACTGAGAAATATGAGAATAAAGAGCAACAGAACAGGAAGGATGGAGGGAAAGAAAGATGGAGGAGAATTGCAAGGAATTGTGGGTAATAAACAGCTGTTCACTCCATCTCTTCCTGCCTCCGATCCTTAAATAATTATCCGGTTTACTTTTTGATTCTTCTTTCTTTATTTTATCTCCATCACTTCATATAAAACAGTGGATGTTGCATTCAGGTGCTCCTCTGAAGCTCAGACGTTCAGACACTTTGGACATAAATATTATATAATAAATATATTTTCCTCCTCTGTGATGATAAACATCCTGAATCTGCTTTTTAAAATGATTTTTAAGACTACAGAAACAGAAAGACGACGTAAAGCTCAGAGATGTAAACAGTCTGAATCGGTGAGCGTGAGTCGCCGTGTGTTCTTGAATCCACCATATGGCTCTTTACAGCGGGACCCTCTGGGTTTTAAAGGCACAGTTCGCTCATTTGGTTCCCAGTTTGCTCCCAGTTCACACATTAACAACAACTGGAGCAGCAGATCGTCAGCTGCACGGGGACAATAAACGCCTCCCTCAGCTCCTGTAAACACAATATTTGCCTGGTTTTATTTTCATCAGCTGCTTGTTGTTTTTTTAAAAACCAGCCGGGTTCTGCTGGACTTCTGCCAGGTGACAATAAGGTCTGATAAATGACTCTGCTCATTCAAGGAAGAGTCACATTACAGGAAGTTCGGGTAAATCTCTCAACAGTTCAGATTTAATAATGTTTTAACATGCAAAAACATTTTCATATTCTCATCCTAAACCTGTCTTCTCTCCATAAAACTGCTTCATGAGGCCTCTGTTACTGCTCCATCAGTCTGAGTCGCAGAAGATCACCCACAGAGATTCACGTCCTGCTGACAGACGAAGTATGAAGAGTCAAAAAGTCTTCATCAGGACGGGGTGGGGCCGGTCACGGTACTTTCACCAGGATTCAAGTCCTGTGTGAAGTTGATAGCCAATGCAGGCGGCTTTGAGAAAGTAGTGAAACCATGATAATGTCCTGAACCAAGTAGTGTCGGTGCCTTTATTTTGAAAGTGTAACAGGGCGTGTTAGTACCAGACACAGACGAAGTTTTCAGCGCTGATCCAGAATGAAAATCTGTTTCTTCACTTATAAAGTGATGACAATTTAATTTAAGATAGAAATTGTTTTGGAGCAAAAATAAACAAACCTGAGAGAGAAACTCAGCAATTCTCTTAAATCACTCGAACGTTCAACTTAAGAACCAGAACCGTTGGTGTCGGTGGTTCTGGCGTGATGGACAGGAAGTGACAGACTGAGGATCTGACGGTTTGCAAATCAGGTCGCATGACGCCGCCGGCTGTCAGTCACAGGGAGAGTTTGAACTTCCTGTTTGAGAGCTGAACTGCTTCCTGTCCGACTAATGCAGTGACAAGCTGCATCAAGAGCTGGGCTGACATTCTGCCTGCAAAGGTCAACACACACACACACACACACACACACACACACACACACACACACACACATCCATATAAGGACAAACACACACAAATCGACTTCCACACAGACACAAACACACACTCAACGTCTTGCTATCATTGCCAAGTCCAAAAGGTCAACTTCATGCTGATTGGTGATAGAACTATCAAATGAACCAATCAATAGCCAGGAGGAGGAGGAGGAGGAGGGGGAGGGGAGGAGGAGGAGGCGGCTCCAGGGAGGGAGGGCGGGAGGGAGGAAGAGCGATCTGAGATGCCGACACATCGAGAGAGGGAGGAGATGAGGAAGAGACGGGAAGGAAGAGGAAGAGGAAGAGGGAGGTGCAGACGGGTCAACATGTCAATAAAGGAAAGAGAGGAAGGAGGAGGGGGATTGGACGGAGAGCTGAGGGGGGAGTCGGGGGGGAGAGAGGAGGAGTTGAGGGAAACGAAGGTTCAGAAAGGTCAACACATGTCAATATTGGAAAGAGAGAGAGGAAAGTACATAACTGGAGAGAGAGAGAGAGGGGAAGGAAGAGGAAGACAACAAATGTGTTTCATACTGTAGTCTGTTTATAATGAGAACCAACATGTTTATTTAAAATATCATCTCTGCGTGAAGCGTTTACATCGTGGATTCATTGTTTTGGGTTTTGCAGTAAATGACGATAATTTATAAGACAACTGAAATCACAATTAGTCAGCTCATCATCAAAGTGAATTTTAAGATGAAGAAGATACAGGAACAGAAATACTTCTCTGTACTGAACCATGCTAGCCTGGCAGGCTGAGCACCAGCAGGGGAGTGGAGAGAAGATGGAAACAAACTCGCTCAGCTGTTTACAGATGTTTTGTCAGCAGCTGTACTGAAGAATAAACTAAACTAAACTCAAAGTGTTAATGACAGGACGGTAATGACAAGCAGCCAGGAGAAAGACAACGAGGATATTCTCTCCCCTCTCAGGAAGAAATCATAAATGAGACAGTATTTAACATTTGGGAGAAAAGTCGGGTCAACAGACAAACCGGCTAGTCCGCTAACTTATTATTCTTGTTCCAGCAGTATGAGCTGCTCTGTTTCAACAATCTGAGGCTGAAAAATTGTGCAAATTTAACTGTGACGTTGTGTCTGGAGACGGTCACAGTTAACATGTCTTTTTATTCGCCATATGTGAGCGGATTGTAAAGACTGAGACGTCCCCCGTCTTTCTCTGTTGCCTACAAGATGTCTTTGTGAAGGAGTCGGGTCAGATTTTCCCGCAACGGTCCAAAGGATGTGACCTCTACACGTTCCCGCGTCTCAGCGCCTCTAGCTAATGTTAGTTAAGAGATGGAGTCCGCTAACATAATAGCCTCCAGCACCACCCACGAGCTCCACAGAGACGCTTTCAAGGTCCAGTTTGTAAGATAGTTGGACCTTTAATAGTTGTGATCAGACTGCAAGTTCCTGAAGCTCTTATAAAAAACTCTTATTCATGTCGGCGACGTGTTTTTAAAGCAACACGCAGGCGGTCGGAGGAGGGAAGGTCGAGCGAGGCAGACAGAGAGCAGGAGAGAGAGAGAGAGATAACGGCATCAGAGGGATATTGCGGACACTCGGAGCTGCTCCTCATTTTTAATCAAAAGCAACAATCGACGAGTGGACAGGTGACCGACACACACACACACACACACACACACACACACACACACACACACACACACACACACACAGTGACAGCCCTGGAGTAATAATTCCACTCTTCCAGTTATTGCTCAGAGCTCAATATCACTTTAATTCCCTGAAGAGGTGTGTGTGTGTGTGTGTGTGTGTGTGTGTGTGTTACAGGTCCTAATCTAGTCAGTGTGGAGGTCCAGTAGTGACCACAGCCCTCTCTCTCTCTCTGGTGTACTGCAGCAGTGTGTATTGCAGAGCGACAGCTGGACGCTGCAGATATTAAAACATCAGTAAAAGAGACGATAATATTCATATCAGACTGTTTATCAGATCTGAACCGGAGTTTAATCTGAGGATAAATAATCCTTCGACCCGCTCAAGAGTTTTCTGAATCCTGCAAAACAAAACCTGTAATTATTATTATCATTGCTGAGTTCTTACAAATCAACTGGTGTCAGAGAAACTAAAAGTTCAAACATCTACAGCTGATGAAGACCTTCTGATACGGTCAAAGGCTCCAGTACCAGCGAGTAAGTGGACCATGAGATAGTTTCATCAGCTGATGTCTCTGAAGTCAAGAATGAATCAAATCATTGGACTGTTCGTTTCATTCTGATGTTTGGTGTTTTATTTTGACGGGTCAGCGTAGTTTTTGATGGACTTTCAATCTGTTGCCATGGAGATGAGGTGTGTAGGGGACTTCCTCACTGCAAACGAGGTGGGTGTGTTGTGATCAAACACACACGCACACACACACACACACACGAGATGTGTTGTATGATTCAAGGACAGGAGTGTTGATAAATCTCTTTAATGCTCTCCAGATGGATGCTGTTTCTCTGCAGTTTAACCTTAGGATACCCTTCCAAAACACACACACACGCACACGCACACACACACACGCGCGCGCACACACACACACACACACAGAGCAGATGCACAGACGTGTGTCTCTTCCTCGTGCTGGGTTTGATTTCTGGCTGTGAAAACTGACTTCCTGTTGCTTTACAGGAAGTGATTGAAGTTTACGTCAGCTGCCATGTTTGTAGTCCAGGTGTCTACTCGCACACTGTAAGGGTTCAGAGATGGGGCTCCTTGTGCGTAGGTACAGCTACAGGTGGACCAGATCATGTGACCAATCAAATGGGTCACATCACTGGAGACGTTTAAAGTCGTTTTTAGAGGCAAAAAAAAAGGAGTCATGGGGAACAAGTTTGAACTCATCTGTGGTTTTTGCAGAAACGTACTCAGCTAACAATTATTGTGACGATTGGGTTGCGGTGCTAATTAGCAACGCTGCAGCTCGATTAATACATCACAAATTAATCAAAGCAAAGTTTGTCTTCATTGTGAACTTTTAATTGTGAATTTAAAGTTGGGAAACACTTCAGTACACACAACATATACACACTATGACAGCTACAGAAACTGGAGATTTATCGTTCTGTCTGTGTTTGACCACTAGGGGGACTCCTGTCAATGGATACAACACACACCGTACACACACACACACACACATCATTATCATCACACGCATGGACACACACATTTTACCACTGTACTGTATCTTACACACACACACACACACACACACAATTATTCATCAAAAGAAAGCAGAATTGTGCTGAAGGGCCCAGAACAATAAAGATTTAATAAAACACACACTCTCTCTCTCCCTCTCTGTAATCACATGCTCGCTCGTTCTCTTTAATGTCGTCTTAGTTCCTGATTAACTTAATGATAAAAGATACACTGATAACATCTTCAATATTAGGAAGAGAAAATGTAATTACAATGCTCATTTAATCAATTATCCCCGCAGTTATGGTGCCAACATTACCATTCAGCCGTGTATTTGTTAATCTGCGCTGGTGGTGGAAATGGGTTTTTATCGTGGCGACACAAGCGGAGCGAGCTGGTGCGACTGGGAGGAAACGGCAGGAAGTCGCCGCAATCATGATTCATCACTCGCAAAATACATGCAGATGATCGTTAGTGCTTCACAGATTCACCAAGGGGCTTGTTAATCCTCGTTCTTCTGCTGAACTGTCCTTTAAATGTAACCCTGTATCCACTCTGGACCATTACTCCTTTAATTAAATGTTGTTTTGTGTCACCTGGAAAGAGTTTAGAGCTTTAAATGCCAAAATAATCCTCCACATCACGTCTCTTTATCCTTTTTCAGTCATTTTCACATTCTCGTGCAGTTAAAGGTCTTGAAAGCACCAACCGAAGCTCCTCTCTCCCACAGAAAACTCTGCTCCTGAAACGCCTCATCTTAAATTCTGTGACTTTGTGACATCACACTACCCTCACAACGTCAATTGCATAGTCTACGCCTCGCAGCTAGTTTGTCACGTGAGAATTGGTTTAGCTCAGCTGATCTGTTGTTGTTGTTAGCGGTGCTGGGTCAGGCATGTGTGAGCTGACCAATCAGAGCAGACTGGGCAATCAGGAGGCGGGCCTTAAAGAGACAGGAGCTACAAACAGAGCGTTTCGGACGGAGCTGCAGCACCGGACAGTACCACAAAATAAAATGATGAAGCTGAAAATGATCAGAATATTTCTCTGACTTTAACCAAGAACAGCTACTGAATGAGCCTCGAGGTGGGATTAATTTTAAGTCCTTCAAATGTGCGGAAATAAACTAAAATTTCAACATTTCAGCAACAATTCAATGACAACTCCGTCTGCAAAAAACATTGTGCTGTGATCAACGTCTCAGAATAAAACTACTGATGGATCTTTGATTGTTTTGTTTTTTGAAGGACTCACTGTTCGTGTTTTCATTCAGACTTTATCTCTGAACACATCGGACAGCTTCGTCTTTTCTTCATGATGAACAGCGAAGCGTACAAGATCAGATTTTGAGGTTTTTATAGAGACATCCCACTCTGCAGCCGAACGCAGAGATGAAGACGGAGAGAACAGAGGACGGAGGACGAGAGCGTGGGGGGGCGAGACCGGCGGACGAGAGAGCACCGAGAGGAACGGGGGAGAGAGCGAGAGAGAGAGATTATGATTCGAAAGCAGTGGACGGCATTTGTCTTCATTTGGTGTGACTGCCTTCATGCGTTATTATTAGTGGCTGTCGGAGGGGGAGAGAGAGGGGAGAGAGGGGAGAGAGAGGGGAGAGAGAGGAGAGAGGGGAGAGAGAGGAGAGAGAGGGGAGAGAGGGGAGAGAGAGAGGAGAGAGGAGAGAGAGGGGAGGAAATGAAGTGGGGAGGTTGTAGGAAAAGAGAGAGAAACAACAATGGAGAGTGATGGCAGGAAAAAAGAAAGCTTTGGTTTTTCTGCAATGGGCGGTGAACGAATCAACCACTGAAACACACACACACACACACACACACACACACACACACACACACACACACACACACACACACACACACACACACACACCAGAGGCTGATGTGTTGGAGGCGGTCCAGGACATGACATCTATTTTAAATATTTGTCACAGGGAGATGAAGGAAGGTCAATGGACTCCACACACACACAGACACACACACACACACAAGCACCTGAAATTGCCTCAGCTGACATTTTTCAGTCATATTTTCATAAACTTTGGATAAATTAAGAAATATCTGTTTGTGTGACTCATCTGTGCAGCTGATTAACAAAACATAAAGCAGCCCACAAGTCAGCACAACCTGACGCAGTATTTCTATACAAAGAAAGGAATAACTTCATGCCGAATTTATAAGACAGGACAAATAATTAAGAATTTGTGGCGGATATTGTTTTGCGAAGTTTATAAAGTTTCCTCTGACTCATCAACCCATAAAACTCTGATTTTTTTAGAGGGAGTCTGGGCAGCTGCTTCAAATACCTCATGAAGGACAGAGTTTTTTATCAGAATATCATATCCAGACACAGATCCCTTTTTAATACCAGGTACCATCATTTTAGCAGCATCTATTTCAGAAAATGAAAAGTATTTACGTCCTTAACGTCATACGATTGCACCAAAAAGGGGAGAAAATTGGCGTGTCCACCCTGGTGTCACGTATCCAACACAGCCGATCCAAACACCTGTGAGGACTGCAGTCATCTGACCCGGAAATAAATGCGAGTTTTCCCCCTTTTACAACTAAAGCTGAAAGCCAGATGTTAGTGGGTGTTCGTTGTGTATTTGTCCAGTGTGAAAGGTCTAACAATGAGCTCTGGAGGTGTCCTCAGGTATTTTTTGAATATTGGACAGCTAGCTTGTTCCTCCTGCCTCCAGTCTTGATACAAGCTCGGCTAACATGAGACAGATTTCCATCAGAACATCTACCTTTTCACCTCCGGGAGCCATCACCCCGCTCCCTCTTGAAACTCTTCAAATTATCTTAACGATGCTCCGACCGACCAATGAGATCTTTTACTTGTTTTGACAGCTAAAACGACGCCTTGTTTAACCTTCTCTCTCTCTCTGTCTTTCATCCAGATCTCATTTCCAGTTGGAGAAATGAACTCGTATTGACGTTCAGTGTTTTTCTCTCTGTGTGTGCTCCAGTTATGAATCCATAAACCAGCAGCGAAAACAGCAGCTCTGTCTGTTTCCTCCCATTAATGATTTCTCTGTGTATTTTGCTGCAGATAAAGTGCTCCCAGATTGAAAATGATTTCCTCTTTTTTTTTTTTTCTAAATCTCATTAAGATGATTCTTTCCCTCTTGTTCCATCTCTTCATCCCTTTAGGTTTCTTCTCTCTTTTTATGGACAAGAAACTCCCATCCAATCAAATAAATCCTCCTCTCTTGTTCGATTTCAATTTCCTCCCGCTGTCCCGATGTTATTTTCATTTGTTCTGGAACTATTCTTCATCTAAAAACACACCGAGTCTGATGCACGCAGGCGTACGGACATAAAATCATGTACACAGGCGTGTTCAAATGCACATACACGCACAAAATCACAGGTATACATGCAAGTGTAACATCAAAACAAGACACACACACACGCAGGTACGATAGCTGCATGGAAGCTGCTCCACTCCTCAAGCTCCTCTCTCTAACCAGCTGATTTAGTGCTGAGGCACGTACTGGAGTGGAAAACAAACGCCTCCAGCAGCAGCGGCGGCGGCGGCAGAGCGAGAGGTTATGTTTGACACGCCGCTAACTCTCACGGTAAAAATTTAAAGAGACTCGGTTTACAGACGAGGTGTTAGTGAGCCTGCGGAGAGTCCGACAGCAGGAGAGCAAACGCCCCCCCGCTGCAGTAAACCCCACCCGTCTGGTGCTCCACAAAGGGCAAAACAAACACTGTAAGATAAATGTGGAAGGTGCGTTTGATCCAGAAGTGGTGCAGAAGGTATCTGTGCTGTTATGTGAAGAAATACTCACACTCTGTGCGCTCTGTGTCATCAGGTCATGTTCACTGACTTTAACAAAATCGTTCACCAACGTGAAATCTTAAAGAAACACAAAGACGAAACTTGACAACTGACCAGGATTTTAAATCAGACCCAACACAAAACAAACAGAACCAGATTCAACCAGACAAAGACCACATCAAACCAAACCAGTCCAGATTATCCAGACTAATCACAGACCAAACCAGAACGCATGAGACCAGAACAGTAATCCAAACAAAACCACATCGAGGCAGATTCGACAAGAAAAGACCAAAAACACACCAGGTTGAACCGGACCGAACCTCAAAGCAAACAAAACAGAGCCAGTGGAGACCAAACCAGACGAGCCCTAAAGAGCCACCCAAAAACCAAAACATATCAGACCAAACCCAACTGGACTGGACCAGACTAATCCAGACTGAACCGAGCCAAGCTAAGACAAAACCACAAACCAAATGGAACCAGACGAAACAAGAAAGAGACGAGATCACCCCAAAAAAACAAAGCAAAGCAAACAAACCAGACCAGAACCAACCGAAAAACCCAAACATATCAGACCAGAACAAATTAGACCAGGCCAGACTAATCCAGACTGAACCGAGCCAAGCTAGAAACAACAAACCAAAACGACACACTCCCATTAAACTGAACTGGAACCAGAACTGTACCACACACACACACACACACACACACACACAGAAAGGCAACAGATCGGGGATGGGAGTGAAGCCATAACCTTCCCCTCCCTACCCACAATCCCTCTGGGGACTGCCCTCGCCAGCTGCTGCTGCTGCCTCCCTGACTGACACACACACACACGCACACACACACGGTGGAAATTAGAAAGAGACAAAATGAGAGAGGAACATGGAGAGAGAGAATAGAGCGGGGGAGAGAGGGGGAGGAAGTACGACATGAAGGGGGAGAGAGAGGGTGAACGACAGCCAGAATCATGGAGGCGTTTCCCGTTTGATTAGAGCAGATTTCTCTGTTGGATTGTAGTGATTATGGAGGGTGACAGAGCCAGGTGACTGAGACATGCCAGCCGTCTCTCTCTCTGACACACACACACACACACACACGCACACACACGCGCACTAATAAATGTGTTCATGACACTGTAACACACACACACACCTCCGCAGACTCGTTAATGTGAACACGACACATGTGTTCGACGTCCTGTCCTGCGCTCTCAGCGGAGGGTTTGGGTTTTTATGACACCGCGGCTCGACAAACGTCACATGACGCAACACAAAACCAATCAAAACACAACGATGTCGTCAGCTGCATGATCTGGAAACACACGACACGGGGCGGAAAGGCACGACACCAATATGATATCATCAATCATTATATTTATTATTATATAAACAACAAAAATCGAGTTTTAAATCTCTCTAATTGTCAGGTTTGTTTAATCATTCTTCAACAATGTATTTAATGATTTTAAACAGGAAGCTTTTTCTTAATTTAGGTGAACTGTTAAATTAAAGAACGCTGAAAGTATAATCATGCAGCTTGAAGAGTATTAAGGTATTTTCCAGTGTTGTTCTGTCAAAATGGGCAGCGGGGACAACAAATCTAGAAATCTTCGCAACGGGCTGGAACGTAATCTCTGAAGGCAACTGCACAACAATTATGGGAACAGTGAAGCACGAAGCAATTTAGCTAAATATTTGGTTTTCTGCTGAGTTTGAGTTCAGTTTGTGGTTTCTGCTGGGTTTGGTGAGCAAATGTTTCTGGTTGAACAACAAGGATCTTAATCTTTAACAGAAAAGTCTACCTCCACAGGGATCCTTTCCATAATGTTAATGTACAACAACAGTTTGTGAACAAGCACTTTCATTCAATAAATCACTTAAGACACAAAAACATGAGAAAATAGGGTCGAGGCTGAAAAATACTGTTTTGCTGCCCTCTATGGTTGAAAGTTTCAATTTTTTGTTTAACATCTGAAGATCAGACCATCCTCATCGGAAAAATGGAGGTTATTACAACCCATATTTATGTTTCTTGTTAGGGGGCAACCTCTAGTGGCTGGATTAGTTGTTGCAGTTGCAAAGGAGGAAGTCAGGTGAAGTGGTGTTGCAGTACTCAAGACTTTTGAAGGTCTCTGTCTTGGAATCGATCGCATTTTTACTTACTTTTCATTACTTTATCAAGACATTTCTGATGGGACACGTACACCGATGTATACTATGCGGCAATAAAAGGTGAATAAAGAGGAATCTTCATTTGTTTTCTGTTATTATCTTTATGATGATGTAGATATTTCAGATCAATTTGAAGTCTCAAAGTCTTGATCTTGTCTTGGTCTCGGTATAGATGGTCTTGACTACAACACTGGCATAAAGGGCGACATCGTCTGCGTAGAGGGAAGGTCGGGGATGGATGGTTCGGTTAAACAACCACAGGACTTTTATTTTAGCCCAAACCACGATGCTTTTCTAAACTTAACCAAACGGAAAGCATACGACGAAGGTCTGGTACGACTGTCACCTGTGCTCTGCAGTGTTGTTATGTGAACGGTGATATATGTTGTTTTGGGCGTCGCTGGCAATCATCAGTAGTTTAGATACGAGAATGTGTTGAAACATCGCTGATACAGTCGCACTGGTTGTTTTTTGTTAGAAATGTGCTGTATTGCACTCTAACTACACCCAACAGTGATGTCGCCGTGTCCTCGAGTCCACCTTTACATCACTGCAGCAGCGTGAGACAATAAACCACCAGAGGGCGACAAAGACAAGATTTTCAATGGGTTTGACGTAACAACTAAAGACACTTTTTAATGTGAAACAGTCACAAAACATGTTTATATTCCCCAAATTAAAGTATCATATTAGCACTGATACCAATACCCAAAACTAGCACAAAAAAAGGCAAATCCAAAAAACAGCATTGAAATAAGCCTGTAATAGAAACGAGAGGCTTCTTATTTAATAAGAAAAAACATAAAGGCCATGACCTCCGTGTCCTCAGCTGTGGTTAAGACGTGACAGATTACAACACAGCATGTTTTATAAATGTAAAAGCACAACACACGCTAAAAACTATAGAATAAGAAACATTACTGGCTCCTCAGAAACACACTTGTCTCCTCAAATCTGCTCATGGAGAAGCTACACAGGAGGTGTTTCTGTTACAACACCATGAACCGGAGGAGGCTTAACCACTGAACAACAGAGGAAGAAGAAGAGGAGGGGAAGATGATGAGAGGATAAAAGAGAAGAGGAGGAGAAAGGAAGTGGAGAGGAAACGACAAAATAAAAGCATCTCGCAGAGAGAAAGAAAACAGAGAGAAGAAAAGAGAAAATCCCCTGTCGTCTCTGTGACAGTAAAACCATTAATCCACATGCTCACAACCTTATAATGAAATTATTCTACAGAATCCGCTTTCACTGACTGACTGTGTGTGTGTGTGTGTGTGTGTGTGTGTGTGTGTGTGTGTGTGAGTGTGAGCAGATTAATTTGGCGGGGGGTGAGGATTCGCTCTATCCTGCGTCTGGAGAGGAGGGAAGGTTTTACATCTCAACCCTCCCTGTTCAGCTCAGCGTTAGTAACACACACACATGCACACACACTTGCACGTACACACACAGACGCGCACACACACACACACGCACACACTGAACAAAACATGAGGGAAGACACACACACACACTTTGGAGGAACAAATAAATGTGTGAACACACATCAATAAATATGCAATTACACACAGCAGTATGCACACACACGCAGTCAGACATAAGCACGCGCGCACACACACACACACACACACACACACACGCACACAGAACAAAGCGACAGAAGGACAGAGATATAATCTGATCGTCTTTTCATTGATGCCGTTTGTTCAATTGTCACTTTGGCTTTCTAGTGATCCTCTGTTTCCTTTGATCGCTCGCTCGCTCGCCCTCTCTCTCTCTCTCTCACACACACACACACACACACACACACACACACACACACTGAATACAAACAGTGTTCAGTCACTGTTAATCTGCCTCTACCTCTCTCAGCTGCTCCACCCTCTCATGTTAGCATGTCTACATTAAGTTGAGTAAATCTGAAATCTCTCGTGTACTCGAGCTCTCGTGTTCTGGTTGTGATCAGGGTTTTGGAGCATCCTGGTTCTGAAACATCTCATCTGCTTTCTGAGAATATGCAATCCTGCTAAAAAAGAAAAGAAACCAGGCGCCTGTGTGTACAAGCAGGATCAGTGGTTAGCGAGGTAACTTCAGGGGTTTCAGGGCCGAACAGAGTCGACATTTTTGTGGCGACCAAAACAGGTATTTTAATCCAGAAAGTGATGTTTTCCGAATCCGAACCGACTGTGTTTCGTGCCTCAACCTAATCGGAGCGCAAACACAACGTTGTGAAGAAGAAAATTCAACCTAAACAAACGTAAAGAAGCGTTCAGTTTGATCTCATCTGTGATTTTGCAGAAAACATTTATTTAACTGGCGACTGGGGACACATCACACGCTGGTGACGTCGCCGTGGCTCTTTATCTTTTTCCCGGCCGAAGCGATAATATCCACCGCTATTTTGTCTCCTATGGATGATGTCATCACCCACATCCTGCTCGCTCTGACGTCCCGATGTCAAATAAAAGACAAACAGACATTAAACCTCAGAGGAGCAGCGTCGATCATACAGCGACGGTCGTCACGATATCGTTCTCGATATCGATAACATGATCGGATGTGAGCTGAAAGTTCAGACGGAGAAACTCGATCGACCCGGTGGATTTGTGTTCACTCATCTTTGTCATATTAATTTGATTCATTGTTGTTATAAAATATTGATCAGTGCAGCTTTAATATTCAGATAAATGTGCTGTGATGACAGAGGAAACATTTTAAAGGTAATTATTGATGTTACGTCACGTGTGGTTGTACGATTAATCAAGATACATTTATTGTGTAACAACATTTTAATATTGACGCCTGCTGACTTTGGCGTCTGACCTCCGTTACCCTCCATCCTTTTACTTCCTCGCCCTCATTTTCTGTCTGTTCCTCCGTCTCTCTCTCTTTGGCCCTGAGCCTGTTGAAATTCAGCCCGACTCTCAAGGTTGTTAACTCTCTCTCTCTCTCTCTCTCTCTCTCTCACACACACACACACACACACCAGCATCACGTCGGCCAGGGAGGGGGTCAAAGTTCACGGCGATCCGCCTGCCTCCGCGGTCCTCCCACCGGACCGCTTGATTGACAGCAATCAGGACTAACCTCCCCTCTCTCCACCTCCCTCCCTCCTCCCTCCTCCACCTGTCAAGACAAAGTGGCTGCTCGCCTGTGTGTGTGTGTGTGTGTGTGTGTGTGTGTGTGTGTGTGCAGACCGTTTCCTCTGTCATTTTTAATTATCCAAATGATATTCAACTTCCCCTCCTCGGAAAAAAAAAAAAAAACTCCCATAATCCTGCAGTCCAGCCTCCCAACAGATGCTGTCAGGAGGGCACCGTCGCGCCGCCATTAGCATAAGAGCGTGTTTGTTTAAAGAGCCCGTCCCGCCTATAAAATCAAACAATTAGAGATGCAGACAAGCCGCGGCCTATTGACTGCATAAATAATAAGACGCCGCTCTCGTCTTTTTTCTCTTTTTCCCTCCGTTCACCCTCGTTTTTTTTCCCCTCGTTCGCTCTCTGGACGCTTCGTTTATTGGTTCAGACCTCCTCCCTCTCTCTCTCTCTCTCTCTGCAGTTATTCCCACAGCTAATGAACCTGCCGGACCTCACAGGAAGTCAGAGAGGGGGGTTGTGGGTAATCAGGATGCGAGGCTCGACGCTCACCGGCGTGACCTTTAGTCTCGCCGCCGCCGGGTCACGCCGGGCCTCTGGAGTCATCTGCGCATGCAGGCTGGCGAAACCCGGCTGAAACTCACCGCTCGCCGTGTGTGTGTGTGTGTGTGTGTGTGTGTGTGTGTGTGGTAATGTGTTCTTTTGAATATGCAGGTCTTAAAAATTCATCTCAAGGCCTCGAGTTCAATGCTCCGACACAGAGAGCGAAGGAAAATATCTGAAAGGCTGCGTCTGACACGTCGTCTCTGACGGAGCTGCAACGTTTCAAGTTTCAGACAAAAACATTAAATATTCTCGTTTTAGATTCTTTAATGTGAAGATCTGCTGCTACTTTTGTCATTTATGAAAGTAAAAGAAGAATCTTTTTGTAATAAAGTACAAATACTTCATTACTGTACTTTTGTCAGGTATTTTGAGTATCTCTGTGACTTTCCCTCTCTACATCTGAACACAAACACCTGAACTTTCTCCTCCTCACAGCTTCAAACAGCCTCGTTACTTTAGTTTGATGCATTTGAGGTGAATTATGGATTATTGTTATTTGGCGTTATCGCACGCCGCCTTCCCAACATCACAAGACTGATGTCGACCTATCAGAGCACATCACGCACGGCAGACGCAGCGAGACGAGACAAAGACGTAAAAGACGTGAACAGACAGAGAGGGAGGCTGAATGGGGAGAAAAGGCGTGTTAGTGTCTCGTATCTGCAGAGTTTCTTATTTTCTCTCTTTGTTGCTGCTCGGGACGCTTTACCAACCCAACATGTGGCTGTTTGACGTCCTGGGAATGAGACTCAACTATCAACTATCTTTGTGGTGCGTTCAGGAACAGCTGGGACAAATCCTACTGACTCTACCTTTAACTTTAATAGTCTTTGAATTATATTAATATGACGTGAGCTTCAGTTAGCTTTGACCACAAATGTCCTTCAGAGGGAGACTTTTTACTCTGATACTCTGAGTACATGTCAGAGCCTGTACTCTATTACTTTTACTGGAGTAAAGAAGTTGGATCAGTACTTCTACTTTTACCAGAGTCTGTTTTTATCATTATCAGCGAGTATTTCACGTGTTTTAATGAACTGTGTACATTCAGATTATCTAACGTCTCTCTGTCCGTCTCCTTCAGGTTGAATTCACACAGTCGAGGACGATCCACCCTCTCAGTGTCTCTTCAAGCACCTCTCGAGTGTCTCAGGCCTCGTCTCCACTCGTCATTTTGAATGTCTCGTATCTGGATGAAATCCAGATGAGACTTAAGCGGCTTTCATGAACACTCAGCCACACGTCTCCGTCTCTGTTGGTCAAAACACGATCCAGCTACAATCACTCCAGCTCCTTTTTATCTGCCGTCACTACAGAGCGTGGACCGGTGGACCTGCTCCGTTCAGGACCACGGACAGCGCCGCAATGTGGAGCGACGGATGCATCTACAGCTTCAAACATCTGTCTGTCCAGAGGTTTGAACACAGTGGTCTGGTCCTTTAAAACAAGGTCTGTGGCTTCCTGTCTGTGTCCTCTCTTCTTCTTCAGACACATTTCACCACTTCCTGTTTATAAACCTCCCACAGTAATATTCCCATAATCCTCGGGGGGAAGCGGCGGATCCGTCCTGTCATCCCTCCGTCCTCTCACGTCTCCACGTCTAATTTTTTACCTACGGTGACACTCATTGGTTGACAGTTTGATTGACGGGCTGACAGAAGCGGTGTCGTGTCTGCCCGCGCCGTCGCTGTCGCCTTTAATTTCCCCTCATCGCCGTGACAACACACGGGCGCCTCACATCTGTTTTACACGCCGGCGGAGTGAAGCGGTCGGTTAACAGCTGCAGGTGAAGGACTCAAACGCCTCGGTCGGATCAAACAGGACAGTCGTTTGGGTTTTATTTGTCACACACACACACACACACACACACACACACACTGCTGTGTTGTCATCTGTATGTTTTTATTCATTATGTTATAAAACTGCACGAGTTCAGAAATATGATTGTGTGTGAAACATAACAGGGCGGGCTCATCAGCTGACATCACTCTGACACTTGGTGTGTGTGTGTGTGTGTGTGTGTGTGTGTGTGTGTGTGTGTGTGTGTGTGTGTGTGTGTGTGTGTGTGTGTGTGTGCTCTTCAACATGGCACTTTTTCATGTTTTGTCACAAATAAAGGTTTCCTGGGTTTGTGTGCACGGACATGAATATTAAGTTCTTCCTGTGACTCTCAGTGTGACGAGCATCATTTTTATTTGACTGAATTCAAGCTGATTGTTTCTTTGTGTTGTGTTTTCAGTTTCTCTCTGATGCTCTGGTTAGGATTTAGAACAAAAACCACGTGGTTTGGGTTTGGAAAACATCATGGTTTGGTCGCCACGATCACGGATGGAGATGTCTGCAAGTCTCCTTAAAATATCCAGTGGTGTGACTCGTCCGTTTGGCAGAAACGTTAACTGCAGGTGAATGTCCACAGTGCAGGGCTGTCACCTGGATCCACTGTCTCACCTCCAATCTGTGGTCAGGTAAAGGCCACAAAAATCCCTCTGGTTTTGGTTAGGAAAATATATTTTTAGTCCGTGAAATACTCTGTGGGATTCGGTTTGGTCACGGTAAGAGAGATATTGTGATGTTAATAAAAGTTTGTTCCTAAAACATCACAATGTTTCCATTTGTGATGATTCATGCACGTTTACAAATGTTATTGGTTCATGTGATACTGAGTGTCACATATCTGAACTCATGAATGTTTTTGCGTATTAATAGCTCGACGTGGCGCCACCACTGCTGCCGATCGGAAAAAAATTAATTACATTAATCGTGGTTTTTGACTGGACAAGACGTAGACAAAGATTTTTATGACCCTGCAGTAGTCCGCTAGACAACAAGAGGGAGGGGGAAGTCATTGGGCCACGTTACCTGACTGTTTAATCGGACCGCAAATGAGACAAGAATTCGTTAGCTGGCAAGTCTGAACCTTCAAACAGACAAAATGTCTTTCATTCCCAAATAAAGTCTTTCCAAGTTTGTCCTCAGCAAACTCTCACAACTTCCTACAATTATTTCTGCAAAATGTCTTCACTCTTAATGTCACGGCTGGTTGTCTACCTGTCTTCCCTCGCTCACCTTCTTCTTATCAGCCTGTCTGTCTGTCTGTGTCCTCGTCTCCCAGACTTCTTCCCTTGACTCCTCGTCTCCTTGCTGCAGATCGACAGGTCGTCCTCTGAGCGCCGTGTGTTTAATTCTCACTCAGAGAGGCAGGTGTGTGTGTGTGTGTGTGTGTGTGTGTGTGCGTCCTCACAGGTGTGGCACACCTCCCCTCAGACGCTCATCACGCCAGGTGCTCCCTCCGGCTGTTACAAACACAAAGAGAATCACACACTTTCTTTTCTCTCCGTCACTTTCTGACTTCAGTAAAGCGTAAACACATACCGAGCGTCTCTTCATCAATCACTCTAAACTCTTCACACTGTTTGGACTCACACAGTTTACTTCATCACCTCCTCCTCCCCCTCCCCCTCCTCCTCCTCCCCCCCTTCATCTCTCTGTGTAATTAGTGTCCGTCTGTCCGCCGCGTCTTCATCTTCAAACAACACATGGTGTCTTTAAAACACACCGAACATCAATCTGCTCTTTAAAGTCCAGCAACACCACAAACACTTCATCAGCAACAACTCAACTTCCTTCTACTTCCTGAGCCGCTCAACTTTAGAGCTTTTACATCCCTAAAAACTACGATGACATCCTGAAGTTCATCTTTTCAACACCTGCAGCTGCGTTTGTCTTTAAAGGAGCAGTCTGTGAAACGTCTATCACGAGGAGAGAGACAGAAAACAGACGTCCAACAGCTTCAGAGCCGTCTGAAAAAACCCAGATCAATAACTCGTCATCAGGCGACGTGTCGGGTTGTTTCTCTCAGAACCAGAACATGGATGGATCCAACTCGATGCATTTCCCTCGTTACTGTAACAAAGTCTTTATGCAGCCTGTTTCACTCAGGTCGACTATGAAAGCAGCTCACTACGAGCGATACCGACGTTTGTTTGTAGGTGGTGACCTCTCGTGGGCACGGTTATTATTACGACAGCAAAGGAGGAACTCAGGTGTCTACGGCAACTTAAAGTGACTACGAGGAACTGTGTTTATGAAACAGTCTCGTGTTTCCTCTGATGATTATAAGTGAGCTGTAACAGCAAACGAGCCCATCAGAGCAAAGACTGGTCCGATCACGTATAAAATCACCTTTTTTTAGGTGCTGGTGTCGTACCGCTTTTGTCCAAAGGGGCTGCTAGAACCAACAAAACCTGAAAGTTCCTCGTCGTCACCTTAAGGCATGTACGTAACATACGTAACGTTTTCCTCGACCGCAGCAAGTAGTTTTCTTGCATACGCTCAACCAAACCGTGTTTTCATAATGGTATCAGATGAAGGTCCGGCCCGCCTGACGCTGGTACGCAACAATGACGGTCGTGCAGTTGTGGGAACGGTGATAAATGTTGTTTCTGCAGTCAGTGGCAATCAACCTATCATATTTTATTAGGTTCAGGTATGAGGATGTTTTCTTTTTGTGTACTCAAGTACTCAAAGTTTTTATATGGGCATTTTGAGATGCACAAATTACAGACTTAAAACAAAAGTCACATGATAAACGATTGTGAGACTCAATAATCAATGATCTTTCTCCAGATTCTGTGATGCCAGTAAACATCCTGAACGCAGTAAAATACGAAGACAACACATGCAGAAGGCGTAGTATACCTATAATCTCACCTTAACATGCATGCAGCTAACTCGCACGCTACGTGTGTTCATGCTAAAACATGCTAGCACAACTATAAAAAATGTAACAAGCTGGAAGTATTCTGCAAATATGAATTATTTTAGTTAGTTGAGGGTTTTTTAACTGATCCAGATTCTGCATTTGATAAAATCCTCGTGAACGTCGATCGAGACGGATAAAAACAACGAGGAGGAAGCGAGCGACAACCCTCCAGAGACACTTCACACTGCATCGTGTTTTTCCTGCTCAGATCTCTGATGAGTAATAAAGTTCATACAAATACAAGCGTCTCACACACACACACACACACACACACACACACACACACACACACACACACACACACACACACACACACACACACACACACACACACACACACACACACACACACACACACAGCTCAGACCTGACAGGAGAGCACACATGGAGCTTTACATCCTGTTTAACGACTGCTCCCCCCCCTCTCTCTTCATTAAGCGTTATCAACCTCTCTGGCCTAATCTCTCTGAAATTAGTGTCTGGTCTCCACCACCTAAGTGACTGGCTGGCATTCATTAGCGCGGCGGTTTAGCCAAATCAATCACGGCGCGCCCCGTCCGCCACGCTTTCTTAAAATGTCATCCTCAAACTTCTCACAATCAATTAAGCGGGAGATTAATGAGGCCAATTTGCCACCAACACGTCGGGGGCCTTCCTCCACCGCCGCCGCGAGAAAAGGCAGCGCACACACACACACAGACACACACAGACGCACACAAACACACACTCACAGGGATGTAGAAACGACATGCATGTAGATGACACACGAAGCATTTAATGTAGAAAGTGTGTTTATCCTGAGTGATGCGTGACTTAGAGGGAAGTTGACTTCATGTTCGGTGTGAAAAATGATATTTTGATGTTCCACTGAACTCTGTGAACAAGGACAGGCTGGATATTATCAACAAACATGTCTGTATGAAACTGAAATATTGTCCTGATCAAGCTTTGTCTGCTTCTGTCTCCATCTGTTCATCTCTAATGACATTGATTTGTTATTTTGTGGACGTGTAGAACAGAAAAAACTGACACAAAGATCAAGAAAATCACCATCAAGGTAAAAATAAAAAGGTGTTTAGATGGACCAGAGAGAAAAGCTCTCTGAATCTGTGGTTTGGAGACGAGTTTCACCCCTCGTTCTTTCATATATCTGCCTTATTTTTACCGTTTAAAGGAACAATTCATCCAAAAGTCAAATCAATCAAATCAAATCAAGCAGCTGGAGAAAAAACAACCAAAAAACAAAAAAAAACAACTATTAAACCATGCCGAATTAGCTGTCAGCACTTCCTGTTTGAAGTGTACTCATGGATGTTCAGACAACTATCACTGGATCACTGTGACACTGAAGAAACTTTAAAAACATGAAGTTTCTAAGGCAGGTTCTGCACATGTAAGGAGCAGCTTTTTTGAGGATTTCTAAGCAGATTTACGGAGTCATCATCTCCTCCCTCCATGCTGATGAAAGTCAGGAAGTGAAGTCTCGTAGTCCACAACACATTTCTGGAGCTTCACAGTAAAACAGCATGAAGAGGAGGAGGTGATGACTGGATTTTAATTTAGTTTGTGTGAACTTTTCCTTTAATGATCACTTTCAGCTGACTGGATTATTACAGCACAGCTGATACAAACCAAACTGCAGTGGCTGTTTCACACTGGTGAACCAGCAGGATGCTTTTATTGTGAAAATCTTCCAGGACGGCGGATCAGTTTTAAATACTGCAGGAAGGAAAAGTGAAAATCGCTCCAGACGCTGGAAACAAATCATCAACCTCCTGCACACGTTGATACTTCTGAACACAAAATGTAGCAAGTAGTCTCTTCCTGTAGGAACGCTTTCAAAGTAAAATGCTTAAGTAAAACACACACACTCTCTCTCTTTCACACCTTCACACACTGACTTCCAGGTGAGACGAGGCCCACGTTGTTCATGTCACTTCCAATCTCACAGCTGCTTCAATCTGGCCCGGGGATCTGCCTCATACGGTTGTCATAGCGACTCTCCAGGGATTATAACAAGGTATTATGGGATGTCTAGTGTCTCTGCAGGATGAGAACACGACGTTAACACTCGCACACACACTCGCAGACACACACACGGCGTGCGATGCTCAGCGCAGCGTGAGCGGATGCGCGGCGGCTCGTCGCAGCCTCGTGTTAACACTCACACATGACAACATGATGTGCAGAGCGGCGGAAGAGGAGAGGCGGTTGTCACGGCGACACGCTCGCTCTCTGCCGTCTGCAGGATTAAAGCAGGACAGATAAAGAACAAACGCAGCAACAAGGACTGTGAGAGATGAGGCGTCCTCCTCCGAAGGTTTGTCTGGTGATACCCTGAGAATCAGCTGATTCATGGCGGTCACAGCGCCCTCTAGCCGCCAGCCGGACAGTCATAGTTGTTCACGCCGCACGGGAGCAGCTAAGATAAGATGTTAGACCGGTTTCTACCTGACTCATCTCCTGACTGCTGCAAGACGAGAGGCCACAGCAGCAAGTGTGAATCTGAAATCAGCAGGAAAATGACTTCCTGAAGAAGCTGATTGATAGTTGAGATTGTGAGAAAGATGAAGCTGGTTTCTCAAACAATGCTGTCTGATTTAAGGACAGTTGTTTTTGTTGGAGAGAGAGAAGATAATCAGAGAAAAACTGAATACAAGCAGCGGTGGAAAGTATCGACACAGCAGAGGTGTGAATCTTTGAGTTGATTCTCGATTCAAAATGATCGATTGAATTAATAGAAAAGGGGAAACTACTTTTAGTCTTCTGCTAAACCATTAATTAACCAACACAACTGGATATTAAGATAAACGATCTGCAGCCTTTTTATTTTG
>NC_133230.1:1561737-1589237 GCF_040436345.1 Pagrus major
CAGCGAGCCACGGCGAGACAGACGGAGAGCCACGGCGAGACAGACGGCGAGCCACGGCGAGACAGACGGCAAGCCACGGCGAGACAGACAGCGAGCCACGTGAGAGGCTGAGAGACTTTCAACAAGAAGCTCTCGAGAGGAAAGACGCTGCGTGGACACGAGAACTAACAGAGGAAGAGGAGGAAGATCAACACATGACGGTCAGAGAATAACAATGACAACCTCTCTGGTAAACAACCTGTGTGTGTGTGTGTGTGTGAGAACAAGAAATATGTGTGTGTGTGTGTGTTTCTGTCAGCCCCTCCAGCGATGCTCTGAGCGTTTAGCCGTAAGTGTGTGTGTGTGTGTGTTAATGTTGTTGTTGTTTGTCTGCAGTGAACCTGCAACACACACACACACACACACACACACACACACACACACACACACACACACACACACACACACACACACATATTTCTTGTTCTGACGATAAAAAAGTTTTTTCTTTTTAAAAATTCATGTTAAAATAATTAAAAAGCAAAACAATGGAGGTGGAAAACACAACTTGTTGAAGAAGTGTGTGTGTGTGTGTGTGTGTGTGTGTGTGTGTGTGTGTGTGTGTGTCTGACCATCGTATTGGAAAGGCAATTTAACTTTGGTCTCTCAAAGTCAAACATTACTGCTGTTGTTAATTTATTTTCTGTTTAATATGAAATTGGCAACAAACTAGCGTGTGTGTGTGTGTGTGTCTGTGTGTGTGTGTGTGTCTGTGTGTGTGATGGTGGAGGTGTGTATTAAAGATGAAAAGAATGTGTGTGTACATATGTGTGTGTGTGTGTGTGTGAGTGAGAGAGAGAACAGGGGGATCAGTACTGTTACACAAATTGCCAATTCAATTAGCTGTAGGTGTGAGAACACATGAGGGAGGGGGGAGAGAGGGAGGGAGGGGGGAGAGAGGGAGGGAGGGAGGGAGGGGGGAGAGAGAGGGGGGGAGAGCAGCCATTTTGGCAGCACGTCAGAGTTAATTTATCAGGACCTAACAAAGGACTTGAGGGATGAAGAGAGAGAAGGAAGGAGGGAGGACTGAAGGGAAGGAGGGAGGAGTGAAGGGAAGGAGGGAGGACTGAAGGGAAGGAGGGAGGAGTGAAGGGAAGGAGGGAGGACTGAAGGGAAGGAGGGAGGACTGAAGGGAAGGAGGGAGGACACACACACACACACACACACACACACACTCTCAGCCTGGCGGGCTGTTTAAAAAGTCATCAGCTGAGCAGACGTTTGCTGTAATTGGGCCTTTTTAACGTCGTCTCTTCACCACTTTAACTTTTCATCACTTCACTTAATAATCCACGTTTCTTCTTCTTCATCATCAATGTTTCACCGTGTGACTCGTCCTCTGTAACGAGCGCTCACATCAGCTGATCCTGAGTCGGTGAATGAATGAAAGGTTCGTTATCACAGATCATCACGTTCAGATACTGAACCCACCCAAACCGGAGCTGGTGATTGTTGTTTTAATGAGTTTTATCGTGTTTCTGTTGAGTTTGAACAAAGCTTGTTTTAAGTTTATTAAATTGCCCTTTTTGTGAATGGAGTCTGGTGGACTCGACGAGGGCGACACAGGGGTTGTTTCTGACCATCTCTGTTGGGATCCTTCGGGTAAAATAACAATCTTAACCTTTAACTTTTGTGGACGCTACTTACACCAAAATATGGAAAGATACGGCCGAGGTTTAAAATACCAGAGAGTGTCAGACATTTCTGAGGTTTTATGATATAAACATCTGCTATTAACATCCATCCTCTCCTCTGTCAGTGGGGATATTTGTAGTCAAACACTTTTTTTCCTTTATTTTCTTAATCTCATTAACATCTTCACACACGTCTGACTGCATCTCCACGCTGCCTGTTTAATAAAAGACAAAGTTTACAGCTCGTCACGTAACTGAGAGCCACTGAGCCTAAAGGAGACTCTCTTCCCTCCTCAAATGAGATGTTTGGGCCGATTAACTCCGGCAGCGCCGCTCCACTAAACCTGCATCATTTCACTGTTTAAACTCCTGCAGTGAGACTTTAACTGTTCAGCAGCGACTTGTTTTACAGCCCGACAGTCTGAGGACGAGAGGCGGTGGTTTAAATGTTAACGTCGTATAAAAGAGTCGATGTTTTCAGGATTATATCAGCAGCAGCAGGTCCTGCATCATGGTTTCTATTCAACGTAACCTTGATTGTTCTTGTTGTGTTTGCTTTATCTTCTGTAAAGTAATTAAATCAACCCACTTTATTGTTATTACACTGCAAACTGTGTCCGAAGGGGGTGAAATTTTAAACGTACTTTAAAGATGGAGATGTCAACAGTGTCTGATGTTGGACCCAAATCATTCACAATGCAGTGAAGAAAGAAACTGGACCCAACGTCACGATCAGAACGTGTTCAGCAGAACATCAGATCTCCACAACAGAAGAGACGAACAAACTCAGATCAGAGCAGGAGGGGTGTGTGTGTGTGTGTGCGTGTGTGTGTGTGTGTGTGTGTGTGTGTGTGTGTGTGGAGAGAGGAAACGACACAAAGACGTCAGGATGTTTGAGACGAGGTCGTGAGGTGGACGAGGTCACAGTCGGCTGAGACGTTCACGATCACACCAGGAGGACGAACTTCTGTCAGCGAGGTGTTTGTTTCGACAATCAGTCGTGAAATGTTCAAAAGTTCACTAACGAGCTTCTACGTGCACAAAAACAAACAACTGAAACTCACAATTTCACACATGCAGTGGATATTTCCACGTGAACTAAAGTTTGAATGCGTGACAACAGAATGTCACGTGTGAACTGGACGTTTCCACATGTGGAAACAAAACACGTCTCAAGAAATGTATGTGAAATTTGCTTTTTCGCGTGTGAAAATAAAATAACTTCACATGTGAGCGGAGCATTTTCACAACTTATTGGTTTTTTTCTGGAATTAAGTGCATTTATACACAATGTGGCAGTTTGTTTCGTACACGTAGAAGCTCGTTAGTGAACTTTTGAATATTTCACGACTGATTTTAGAAAATGTGAAAGATAATAAACAATAATAATAATATTTATATATTTTAACAATTACCTGGACGAGACCGAGGGAAACAAAAGGGCCGTAGTGAACCTCGACTTTTTAATTTAACCACAGATACAGGATGTGTTTGAGGCTCATTAATGGGTCTTTTTCTGCACATTGTGAGAAGACTTTTACCTCTTGAGCTCATTATTCTTTTAGCACTTTTGCGAAATAGTTGTATGAACTTCTGTTTTATCGGAGACTCGTAACTTGATGTAGCCGGAGCGTGCGTTTGTTTTGAAAGTGAAATTTTGATGCTTTATTTCCTTTCTGATTATCGTACATTTATTTTGATGCGTGCACTTAAAGGATACGTGCACTTAATCTTTGCTCTTTCTCTACTCAACCTTTAAATGTTGTCTGTGTGACTCTGCCACTGATGGTTCTGATCCGTATTCATTCATCTGGATCAATAGAAACGTCAGAAAACGAGCCTGAGGTGACAAGTTCACGTGTGGACGTTGGACTCTTGATTCTTATTGGTCGTCTCCTGACTGAGCGACCTGATTAAGACTTCCTGCATCATCTCAATCAATCAATCAAACACTCACACACACACACACACACACACACACACACACACACACACACACACAGAGTTATGTCTTCATTCTCTCTCTGCTGTTTTCTATCCTGAAGTTCATTGCTTTGCTCTCTCTCTCTTCATGACATCCCTCTGCTGTCACACACACACACACACAGCTTCCTGTGTGTGTGTGTGTGTGTGTGTGTGTGTGTGTGTGTGTGTGTAATCATCTCTGCTGTCTCTCCACTTGGCTGAGTGCCAGCTGGTGTGTGTTGGAGTCAAGGACAGAGAGAGGACAGAGAGAGAGAGAGAGAGAGAGAGGGAGGTTCAGCAACAGAGTGACAACATGGACGAGAGAAAAATGGGGGACAGAGGGGGAGGACAGAGAGACGGATGGGAGGATGGACATGAAGGTAGGACAGACGAGGAAACACAATGATGGAGACGGGGGGGGGGGATCTCTGCAGAAAAGACATTCGACAGGAAGTTGCTGTAACGTGGACGACGACAAAACAACCGTCATCAGAAAGTTAAAACAGTTTCTGTGTTTCTGCTCGTGCTGCCTTCTTTCAGGCAAAAAGACAATAACACGACATTTCTGAGTCAGTAAATTATACGTACTGTCCCTTTTTAAAGTATTAACTGACTCGATCCAAGTGTTGGAGTTGTTCGTTACGATGGGTCGACCCACGAGTCGATACCGAATATTAGAAATCAAGCGGACTGAAGCGATATTCATTTAGTGATGAAAGTACCGTTCAAGTACAATTATCAGGTACTTGAGTATTTCTATTTTCCACTCCGCCACATTTATTCAAGTTACAAGTTACTTTGCAGATTCTGTTTATTCAGTGTTTTGTGGTGCGTTCAGGAACAGCTGGGACAAATCCTACTGACTCTACCTTTAACTTTATGTCCTTTATGTCCTTCAGAGAGAGACTTTTTACTCTGATGCTCTGAGTACATGTCAGAGCCTGTACTCTATTACTTTCACTGGAGTGAAGAAGTCTTATTTTTACACGAGTATGGAAGAAAGAAGAGACGTCGGCACACTTTCCAGATGTGTTCCTGCTGACAGAACCAGGTATTTTAAGCCAAAACACGATGTTTTTCTGACAATAACCCAGTAAAGTTGCAACGTGTCGGCAGTTTGCAGAGACGTCCTGAACATTTCCAACAGTTATTGTAATAATTGTGTTGGAAGGCAGCGGGAGTTGTGTGTTTGTGGTCGGTTACAACACAGTGAGTGTGTGTGTGTCAGTCTAAAACCTCGCTGGATTGGTTGCGTCTGAATTTGTCAGAGTACATGATCGGCGCACACACACGCACACACACACACACACACACACACACACACACACACACACACACACACACACACACACACACACAGTGTAATTAGGTAGGGGCCCTGACGCCCCAGTGGTGAACTGAACAAGCCCCTGAATACCCGCACTGGGAATGGCTGAACACCATAATACGTGGGAAAAGGGCGTGAACACACACACACACACACACACACACACACACACACGTACGTTAATTAAGTGGCAGCCTACTGTGCGTGAAGGGAACAAGGCGGTGGACGGCCGCAGAGGGAGTGTACGTGGACCAGCAGCAGTCAGGATTAACACGAGTCGACCTGCCGGCGCTGAACGACGCCGAGCTCGTTCTTCTTTCCTCTCATCGTGTCCCGTCTCTTATAAAACCGACCTCGCAGGATCATACGTGGTCGTCCCAGACAACACGCGAGCAAAGTGTTCCTCTTCGACTGTCGTGAGGAAATTAAATCCTCATCTTTATGAATTTTACTGGGCTTGCAGACGGTAAAAACTCGCCCGTGACCCTCAGTTTTCTGGAGACGGCGGTCTATCAGAGTGTTCAGCCGTCTCGTCGGGGTTACTCTGGAGGTAGAGCAGATGAAGTGAGCAGACAGACTGCTGCTCTCCTCGGTGTTAATCTGCTGTTAATTTGTCTGGGCTGTAACATGAGACGGAGTGAGCTGCAGGAGTTTAGTGTGAAGCTGTTAGTCATTAATTTAACAGACACAGAGGTGAACGAGGCCACGTGTCTCCATTATTCTCTGTCACACTGTCACCACACATAATAACTGCACTGCAGGGCTCGTCTCTGCGCCTGTGTGTGTGTGTGTGTGTGTGTGTGTGTGTTTTAATATATTCATATATAATCACTTCTTTACTTTGGATCTCGGCAACAGAAGCTTTGTTGTTTTGTTACTTTTTGCAGCGTCATCCTGTCGCCATAACTGCAAAATTATGTTTTTTTAAAATCTTTTCCAGAAAAAATGAAAAGTTAAATATCAGATCGGTCCTGCCGACGTGACGATGATCCGGCTTCTCCGGTCTCTTCAGAGGTGGAGGGTTTCACGTTCGTCCTGAACGTTGGAGAGGTTTATTCTCTGGGGAGCAGGAACGATGGTGGTGCGAGAAGAAAATCTACGAGCGACATATCGATCAGTAATTTCCTTAAAATCTTGCCAGACGTTGTTGAAAAGCTTGCTGGCTAGCTTTAATAGCTGCATCGCTTTTACTGATTTCTCTGTTTTATATCACATTAAACTGAAAATCTTTGTTTTTTGGTCGTTCAAAACAATACAGATAATATAAAGACATCACGCTGGACTCTGAAGGACTGAGATTTAGCATATTTTACCATTTTCAGACATTTTAGACACCAAACAGTCAATTAATCTGGGAAATAAGCGGCTGATTAATCGTTAGTTGTGACGTTTACATGCTGAGGCTTAACAGGCGAAGTTTGGTTTCTATCTTAGCTTAGCATGTTAACATTTGCTAGTCATGTCCACATCCTTTTAGATTTTGAAATCATATCTTGAGAAAAGTTTTTCAGGACAAGACGATCATTTCCTGTCAGTTTAATTAAACCTCTTTAAAAACACAAACAACGATGTGACTGTTCGTTAGTGACGTTAGTCTTGCAGGTTTATAGTCATAAACAGAGTGAAGATTCAGACCTCGGTCGATAAAAAGTGGGAACAGGATCGACAAAGTTATTAAAATTCACTCTGAGGAGGATGAACGTGTGAATCAAACTTCATGATAATCCGTCTGAAAGTTGCTGCTGGATCCTCCAGAGTCAGGAGGATTCATCCTCTGGGCAGCATGAATATCTGCAGAAAAATCAATCCTGGGAATGTTTCTGTGAGTTATTCCAGTTTTGCTTCATAGCAGTGAACCAACTTCTCTCTTTTGCTTGTGTAGCTGAAACTCTCTGACAGACTGAAACAGACTTAAAGCTGCAGTTTAACCCTCTAATCCTGACGGACAGTCTCGCTCTGAAACATCGATGTCGGCAGGACCGGAACAAATTTCCCAGCGAGTCAGAAACATTCGGGAGCGATCGCTCTGACTCCTGATACAACACTCGATTGCAAATTTGTGTGTAATTCAGCTCAAACGGCGGCACTTAGCTCGTGAGCCGCAGTCGTCTTTTCACCTCGTTTCACCTCTTATTACGGCCTGGTAACCGTAGAAACCGATCCCTAATCTGGGTCCACGGAGGAAACTACCTGCGCAGTAAAAATTAATGAACTCTGACCAAACTGTCTGACGAGAGAGAGAGACGGGTGATGCAAGGAGACGGATTGATGAAGTAACAAAAGGGAAGATGAGAGACGGGAATTCTCATGGATGAAGAGAGAAAAGAAACATTTTCAGGACTTTTCTACAAGATATTTTCATCCGCAGACGGATAAAATACGAGTCTGCTGCTCGTCTCCATCCCTCTGGTTTCAAACCCTGCCTCCTCTCATCCCTCCTTCCACCTCTCCGTCCCTCAGCCGATTCCCATTTAAGCGTAATTAAGTTGCAGAGATGAACATTACTTGTCGGATGGGAAACGGCTGAATGCTGCCGCTGATGGGAGGAGAGAGAAGAAGAAGAAGACGGGTGAAAGGATGAGCGTGAAGAAGAAAGAAACCAAAAAAGAGAAAGGGAGAGACTGAGCCGGAGGACGAGGAGGAGGAGGAGGAGGAGGAGGTGGATGTTAATTAATTATAAGCCGTCAGGGTCCAAATCATCTTCTTTTAAATGTGGACTCGGAGCAGCAGAAAGTCACGGCGGCTCATATTAAACCTTCAGCTCTGATTTAGAGGAAGAGAGGTGTCCAGAGACACGGAGAGGGTTTCACCTGCTGTCACACAGCGAGGAATCCTCCGGACGCCGAGGTCAGGACACACGGGCCGGTCCTGTCAGTGATACTGACACAGCCCGTCCTCATCAGACAAGCGATCACACAGGTTGACGATTAAAGCAGCTTATTATGTATCATATACACTTTTCTTTGACACTGTGGTCACGATGCTTTGGATGTGATTTTGTCCGAGACTTGTTGCTGCACCAGTACGATCCCTAAAACCACTAACATACTGCTTTACCTGAGGTGGTACCAGGGTTCATTTATTTATTATATTATATATAACATGTGAATAAATAAAGTTTATAACCAGCAACTGAAAACGGACTTTCATCCGGAACATTTCTGCTGATATAAGATGTCAAAGTTTGCGAGTTGCATCCATAAAACGTTTGCAGACTTTCCAAATTATTGTTCCAACTTGATGGGGTCAAGGCCAGAGTCAGGACATGGTTAGCCTAGCTTAGCATAATATACAGACAGGATACAGGGGGAAGCAGCTCGGTGCAAAGCTCATCTATTTTTGTTTAATGTGGACATAAACAGAAGAATCACAGGAAGTTAACATTTCTCGGTGTACATCACAGCCGATCAGCTGATCTGATGGGAAAATCTGAATCCTGGAAATAAAAAGCGACGGACGATCCGTTAACTGGATTTACTGTTTCAGAGAGTCTGAGAGCAGAGCAGAGAGAGTTACTGCAGTCCTTATCAGTGTCCAGCCCTTATCTGCTGCTGTGATCCACACACACACACACACACACACACACACACACACACACACACACACACACACACACACACAAAACACTTTATTAACTGCAGCACAATACAAGCCTGCAGGAGTCAGAGAGAGAGAAACAAATTCAACTACTTTACTGGAAGTGAAGAAAAGTGTGTGTGTGTGTGTGTGTGTGTGTGTGTGTGCGCGCGTGTGTGTGTGTTTTCAGTTGTGTTCATCCTAAGAAGGAGAAGAAAACGACAGAAAACGACGACGTGAAGCTAAAAGCTCAGAGCCTCACCGGACAAGTATATTTCCAGAGTATTTCCATCTACTGCTACTTGATACTTCCACTACACTACTTTTTACTCCACTACATGTATGTGATAACTTTAGTTACTAGTTACTTTGTAGATTACACGCTGCATCACAGCCAAAGTACAACATTTGTAAGTTTATTTATTTATAACAAAACGCTGACAAAGACGTGTCGGCCCGTACAGTACATACAAACAGGTAGGAAAATATCTGGATCGCAAACCGGTTTAGCGTCCGGCTAACTTGAAGGGGGATAAAATAATTTAATCGTGCAGCTCGTCCAGACTTTCCAACTGTTACTGGACCGAACCGGCTCAAACCATGACAGTGAAACGAGTCATGTCTCGGGGGTTGTGATGCCGACAATAATTAATCCACCGTTTTACAGACGCTTCTTCTCACAGTGGGTCTGTTGTTGTTTTCTGTTACAACTGTTTCCAGCGCAGTCGTGACGCACAACGTGGCGTCATTGACGTACAGCGTAATGCTTCAGATAACAATCACAGACGGGCTGCCTCACCCAGAAGTGGGAATGAGGTCAATACACAATTTTTTGCGGGCATAGACCCACTAATTTTGGTGGAAAAGTGGCGTAAGTCGTAGTATGAGTAGGAACAGTGTAATAATGGTGATAGCAGTAATAGTGTTAGTTACACTACTCTTATAATACCTGCTGTATCAACAGATCAAGTCCATCTGAGCTGAAGTCAGACGTTTGACTCTGCAGAGCATCAACAGCAGAAGTATGAAACACTTTCTTCGCAGCACTTTTCCAAACCACTCGTCGTTCATTTGATGAATTAAAAGGTATAAATAGTTTCTGGCAGGACGAGTTGTTGGCTGTCGGTGTTCGCTGAGTTCATTCAGTTCCAGGAAGTAAAAAAACTGAAGCTTAAAATAGTTCCAGACGTCTCAATGTCACAACTTTTATAGTGGAGAGGAGTCGATGCCAGAGGCTTTTACTGTCGGAGGAGGAGGAGGAGGACGACAGGGAGGAGGAAGGGAGGAAGGAAAGGTGGGACAGAGAGAGGAGAGAAGTGACAAGAGGAGAGAAGAAGAAGAAGGAAGTAAACAAGGACAGAAGGAAGGAAATGAAGAGGAAGAAGAAAACAACAAATAGGATTAAAAAGAGGCAAAGAAGGGAAGAAATATGGACAGGAGGGAGAGGAAACAAGGAAGTAAATAAAAGGAAAATAAAGGAGTAAGACAGGAAGGAAAATACATAAAAGTCAGGAAAGTATTGAAATGATATGAGGAAGAGATGAAGGAAAGGAGGAGAGGAAAGAGGGAAGGAGGGAAGGATGGACAGAAGGACAAATTGGAGGGAGGATAGGAAGACAGGAAAGGAAATAAGTGAGAAAAGGACAGAAGGAAAGGTGGATAAAAGGAGGTAAAGAAAGGAAGGGAGAGAGCAGAGGAGGTTTTTAGTTTGGGAAGAAGACAGGATGGAAACAGGAAACAGGAAACAGGAATGGAAAGAAGGAAGAAAATGGTACGGAGGAGGAACAAGAAGATAGGACAGGTTAGATAAATGTGGAAAGGACGATAGGAGTAGGAAAGGACAGAAGAGGAAGGAAGTACGGAGGGAGAGACGGGACAAAAAGGGCTGTAGATGAAGAAGATATGGGGGACAAAGCAAAGAAGTCAGTGCTGGAGGGAACGAGGGAAGGAGACAGAGGAAGACGAGCGCCAGAGAGTAATTTTAGAGTTGGCGTCTTTCCCAGGAAGAAGGAAAACAGCGAGAAGGTCGAAACCACAATCTGACAAAAGGAGTCAGCCAACAAATGAACCAGCGAATAAAAGAATGAATGAAGAAATTGATTTTTCTCTTTTACATCATCGGGGTGGTTTCTACCTCACAGGTGATGTCATCATCATCATCCAAAGTGATTTCTCTGAAGGGAAGCTGAGACCAGATGTGGTAGAAGTAAAGAGTGAATGAATGAATGAATGAAGGATTGAAAGCCTCATTTACAGGATAAAATGTATTTTTAAACAATATTCTATCACAGCATCTGGAACCTTTTTGTTTTCTTAAATTAGCAGAAATTTGAATGGAGTTTGGTGGCGCCGATAATACATTTTATTTCTACGGATGTTTGTTGGTGCAGCTTGAAGAAAGGTCGCCTTAATCCACCTCATTTATATATATATATAAATAGTAAAAGACAATGGCCAGTAGGGGGTGACTCCACTGGTTTCAAAAAGAAGTCTGGTTGTATGTAAGCTTATGAGAAAATAACCCTACTTCTCACTTGATTTATCGCCTCACTGAACAGTTTCCTGATGAGTTTATGGTCTCAATCTCTAGTTTGAAGTCTTCTTCAACACAGCGTGATGTTCACTTTGTACACTTCTGTCACATTTTGAGTAAAATAGACGATAAAGCAGGGGAGGATTTCTGATCAACTTCTGTAATGAAAGCATACTGTTTCTCTGTTAGGTTTGAAATAAGTTAAACAAAGTTTAAGACAAAAGCTGTGAATAAAAAAACATGCGTGTGGTTTGTAATAAGAGATCCAGGCCAAATTAAAGAGCAGGAGCTGCATTCAAGAGGTCAAGAGGTTGACCATCACACTAACATTTTGACTAAACGTCAAACAACAACCGTCTGCGTCCACCAAACCAAAAACCCAGCATGGTTCGGATCTACCCGCCCTTCAGCTTCATGCAGAAATACTTTCACTTCATCTCTAACTGAAAGGCCTCACTCTTACATGTAACCAACCAGACGTACAGTACTGACACATGCTGAAAAAGAGCATTTTATTTTGAAAACCACAGGTAAACCTTCACCCCTGACTCTGATCCTTCAGGTATTAACAGAGTCAAACGAACAGAAGTGACTGAATCATCGGGTTCAATCGTCGCTTCACGTCCTTTGACCCCGAACCACTCGTGCAGAGTGTGTCTTTGGGACAGGACGAGCTGAGGGGGGACGTTTCCCCGAGCGTCTCTATCAGCTGAGAGCGCTCGACTCTTCAGCCGACCGCTCTTCACCGCAGCCCTGAGTGGACGTTAACCTCCCCACTCCAGCCTCGACAGCTCGGCGCAGAGCGTAATAAGATGGATATTATCGCTCCATCGAGGAGCGACGAGCACCGAGACAGAGGGAGAGGGACGAAATGACGCTCATCCACATCTGAGTCGAGTAGATCTGATGGAGATAATGAGGACGAGGGAGATGATTTTAGGCTCAACATCACTGATTATGAACTATTGTATACTCACACACACACATTCAGAGTCAGCGAGTGTGTTTTTGGCTCAGAGACACAAAGATGAAGGTGTTGCCGCTCCGAGCGCAGCATCTTGTGATCCAAACAACATCACAGATGAACTCCGTCACTGCCGCCTTTGATTCCAGCGTTTTCTACAATCTGCTGCCAGATTCCTGGAGAGGCCTTGTTTTTTTCCTCCACGTTAGCTTTGTTACGCCGCCACCGCTGGCACGGAAAACCACCGGAGTGAGCTGATTAAAGCAACTAAGCACCTGTAATGTATTCTGGTGAGCAGGAGGGAGAATCAGGGAATGTTTATTTTTACAAAATGGATTTTATTTCTGTCATTTTCTTCATTATTTCACTCGTCTGAGAGGTGAACATGAAGGTCGACATACACGACGGTACAATATGCAATTATGTTTTAGACAAACCTCAAGAAGTTTACAGAGAAACTTCAATAACTTTACAAATCAAAAATCAATGTATTAGTCAGTGTTGGTGTTCGGTTTGTAAAGAAAGTCTGGGTGCGTAAATGATTCATACGTATCAGCATATTTATATTTTACTATCTATATTTTCAGTTCTCAGCTGGCAGCTGCGAGACTACCACGATGGCTGACCTGTAATCCTTCAACCGTCACAGTTACGTCCACTAACAAGTGTTTTAGTCGCCGACAGACTGACGATATCGTCTCGCTCTGAAGTCTTGTGAAAGTTTTGCAGAAAGACGTCGGTGGAAACTCAGCCGGCTGTTTCCAACGTCACGGCTGAACCATTTCATGTGACGAGGGGTTAATGAACAAGACTCGTGTTTCTGGCTACAAAAAGGATTTTGTTCTTTAACAAACACGTCAGACAGTTAAAACAAGAACGTGAACGTAACTTTGCAGGATTACGTCTCCTGGGCCGACTACTTTTGGGAAGTATGAATCATTTGCACATGTAAACACACGTCCTGGGTTTAAAATGTCTCTCACACGTCCTGCAAACGTAATGAAACATCATGAAGAATCCCTTCATACACGTCTCCATTCATCATATTCATAATTGTATCATTAATGAATATGAATATTAGGATTGTAGCTGCAGTTGGTAATGGATGTTTAAATGCTTTAACAAATTAATGAACGATTAATAATTAACAAATTAAATGTTGGTACGCTGAAAATTATAATTCCCTCCAGCTCTGCATCACTCACTGTTTCCTCTTCCTCTCTCACTTCCTGTTTGCTGTTTCCTTCCTCTTCCTCTTCCTCCTCTTCTTCACCCTTTTCTGGAATTTCCTCCATCTTTCTTTCTTTTCGGTTCTTTCCCTCCGTTCTCTCTCATCCTCTCACTTTTTTCATATCCTAAAGGAATGTAATCACCTGCAGGCCCTCATCTACAACTACCCTGCACACACACACACACACACACACACACACACACACACACACACTTTTGTGCAGGTGGCAGTGTGTGACGTTGACTAATGCGATGCTGGTTCAGACATGTTGGCGTTAATCGATTAGCACTGCAGCTCGACAGCATGAGCACACACACACACACAGAAGAGACAAACACACAGACACACACACACACACACACACACAGACACAAACATGCACACACATACAGAAACAGACAAACACACAGACACACACACAGACACACTGTTGCCATGAAATCAAGGAAATAGAAGAAAATGGTTAAAAAACAAAGAAAAAGACTCTAAACAAAAAAAAAACAGACAGCCGGGAAATAAAGAAAGTAAAGTTCAGCAGCAGGTGGAGGAAGGTACAGCTGGTGGAGGAAGTTCAGCTGCAGGTGGAGGAAGGTGCTGCAGGTGGAGGAAGGTGCAGCTGGTGGAGGAAGGTGCTGCAGGTGGAGGAAGGTGCAGCAGGTGGAGGAAGTTCAGCTGCAGGTGGAGGAAGGTGCAGCAGGTGGAGGAAGGTGCTGCAGGTGGAGGAAGATGCAGCTGGTGGAGGAAGGTGCAGCTGGGGGAGGAAGGTGCTGCAGGTGGAGGAAGGTGCAGCAGGTGGAGGAAGGTGCAGCTGGGGGAGGAAGGTGCTGCAGGTGGAGGAAGGTGCTGCAGGTGGAGGAAGGTGCAGCAGGTGGAGGAGGGTGCAGCTGGGGGAGGAAGGTGCAGCTGGGGGAGGAAGGTGCAGCTGGTGGAGGAAGGTGCAGCAGGTGGAGGAAGGTGCTGCAGGTGGAGGAAGGTGCAGCTGGTGGAGGAAGGTGCTGCAGGTGGAGGAAGGTGCAGCAGGTGGAGGAAGTTCAGCTGCAGGTGGAGGAAGGTGCAGCAGGTGGAGGAAGGTGCTGCAGGTGGAGGAAGGTGCAGCTGGTGGAGGAAGGTGCAGCTGGTGGAGGAAGGTGCTGCAGGTGAAGGAAGGTGCTGCAGGTGGAGGAAGGTGCTGCAGGTGGAGGAAGGTGCAGCTGGTGGAGGAAGGTGCAGCAGGTGGAGGAAGGTGCAGCTGGGGGAGGAAGGTGCAGCAGGTGGAGGAAGGTGCAGCTGGTGGAGGAAGGTGCAGCTGGGGGAGGAAGGTGCAGCAGGTGGAGGAAGTTCAGCTGCAGGTGGAGGAAGGTGCAGCTGGTGGAGAAAGGTGCAGCAGGTGGAGGAAGGTGCAGCAGGTGGAGGAAGGTGCTGCAGGTGGAGGAAGGTGCAGCTGGTGGAGGAAGGTGCTGCAGGTGGAGGAAGGTGCTGCAGGTGGAGGAAGGTGCAGCTGGTGGAGCTGCAGCAGAAAACAGTTGCGGTGGAGAACAATGTGCTCGTATCTGATTTGCTGTAAATGCA
This sequence comes from Pagrus major, assembly GCF_040436345.1. NCBI lineage: Eukaryota > Metazoa > Chordata > Actinopteri > Spariformes > Sparidae > Pagrus > Pagrus major. The sequence goes on from NC_133230.1 coordinate 1,576,555, forward strand.
GCAGATATCTGCCGGCTGCATCGCACTGAGATAAAACCTAAATAAGTAAATAACACAAAACCATTTTTCAACACAACAGCATCTGATCTGTGTCACCGCTTCATATCACAGAAACAGAAAAGAATTACGATCCGTCGATACCGAAGCAGCAGACGTCTCGCTCCGACTGTTAATGACGTCTTTTACTTTACGTGTAATAAAGTCGTGGATGTTTCATGTGATCGCCGCTGATCGATGGATATTAGGTCTGATACGGCGTTTAAAGACGGATCGGTGAGGCGGCAGCTGTTTGATACGGAGCGCCGTCGAGGCAGCATTTGATTTTCACCCTCTCTGATATTTCTGCTCGTGTTGTTGAGTCTGATTTGTTTCATTTCACTGTCAGAATTTCATCAAGCTAACAGCAAACAGCTAACAGCACAGTTTTTAAATCTGTTTTCTCTAATCTCAAACCTGAAGGCACGTCACACACTACAGATGATTCATGCGCCTCTGCAGGAAGCAGCAACACAGGTTTTATATCTTCAGTGAGAACTGGAGGTAAGAGCGGTATGTTAGCTTACGTTAGCCTCAAGTGCTACAGCGCTCCGGGACGCCTCTCTCTTGGTTGCTGTCGTCCGGTTTGGAAAGCATGCCCGTCCAATTTAACTGAGAGACTCGTCTTTATCATTTTCCTCTCCTGGTTTCACAATTCTCCCTGTTTATTACACATTGTTTCCTCTTTGAGTCGTCACAATCTGTTTCTGGCTCTGCACAGCTCGTAACGTCGACTTTTCTGTCAATAACACGGGTCGCACCGAGTCGACGATGTTGTTTTCGTCTGCTCTGGTTTCTTTCCCTTCATGTACTCTGACATATTTACATCACACTGTCGTTAATGAACAATGTTTGGTCCCTGACGTGTCAACAAATACAGTCAAGCGTCACATTTAGGACCAAATACAGAAGAAAAACATAAAAACATCAGAGTTATGATTATTTGTCTTCCAGAATCAGACCTGTCAGATGAAACCGGGACGATACGAGAGGACATGAGCATCACATCGTTTCTTAGTTAGTGTCGTCATCGTCTCAGTGTCACAGTGTTGCATCACTCAGACACATCAGTGCTGTCACACACACACACACACACACACACACACACACACAAACAAAACATCATCTGGTACGTGTGTGTGTGTGTGTGTGTGTGTGTGTGTGTGTGTGTGTGTGTGTGTGCTGTAGGTCAGTAGACTCATGTTCTCTTCATTAACAGCCTGTGTTTCATTCTTCTTTCCCACACACACACACAAACACAAACACACACACACACACACACACACACTCGTACAAACTGATAGTATGACGGTTACGACTAATGAGAGTGTGTCGCTGTGTGTGTGTGTGTGTGTGTGTGTGTGTGTGTGCCTGATGTTATTAAATGATATCAACATCAAGGCTCCTGTTTGAAGTTTAACTTCCCTTTTTGTTCTTACTCTCTCTCACACACACACACACACACACACACACACACACACACACACACACACACACACACACTACTGTACTTATAAGTTTCTGTGTGTGTGTGTGTGTGTGTGAGAGTTTATTGGAGAGTTATCAACTCACTGCATCAGTGTTAGAGTGTGTGTGTGTGAGTGTGTGTGTTTCCTATCAGTGCTGTGTCTCAGTGCAGGGATGAGAGTCATACATCATAGTTCTACTGTACCAGATAGCTTATCACACACACGCACACACACACACACACACACACACCACACACACACACACACACACACAGATATGGTTTAAACAGATTGTATTGTTTTTGTAAATGATCTGCAGGTTTACAGTAATTTGTCTGTTTCTGTTTCTGTCTGTCGTCTCGTCTCTCTTCTGAAACTATTCGAGGCCGCCGGGTTTGAACCGCCGAACAACGATCCATCAAGAAACCCGCCTTCATACAACGACTTAATAAAGCGCACATGTTGTGCGAACTCATACGGGTGTTTATCGGCTTCAGCTCCGATCAGGAATCTGGAAACAACCCGCCGAGTTTCGCCTCTTGCTGCCCGATACTACGACCTGTGTTGAAGTTAAAGACGCTGGCTGGTTGAAACTCTCCATCTTTGTTCAAGCAGCTGCAACACTGTACAAGATATGAACCAGGCATGTGCAACTCTCAACAGAGATCAGAAAGAAGCGAGATGTCTCACTCCTTACCTCCTTACCAACACAATCACGTGTCAAATTCAGATTTTTAAAACAAGTTCAGTGTCCTCTGGATGTAATCTGATGAGGTCTCGAACAACCGATGACAGTGTGAATGAGACGCCGTGCTGCAGCTTCCTGTAACGTGGCGTTCATTAATGACACGCGGCTCCGTGTACAGCGTTGTTAACGACGCTCCCTGACGCTCACGGTTTAATCACAACCGCTCTGTGCCTCTTTAATGACGCTCCCTAGTGTTTGACAGTCTGTTGCATTAGCACACACACACACACACACACACACACACACACACACACACACACACACACACACACAGACAGAAGAGAGTGTTTCTCAATAAAGCAGCTTCTGAACCATTTCAAGGTATCGATGTGCATGTTTTGTCCTGACAGCAGCCGTAAAGGTCTCAACAAATACTATGTTGACTTTGATGGGTGTTCATGGTCCTCAGATGATGAATCCTAATAATTTTATTAACCCTCAGATGTTTCCTCTTGGGCCACCAGCAGGACAAAATCTCCAGAAATATCCAGAACAACCCAAACGGCGACGACCCTGTACTCTATATTCCTAACCTCAGGATAAAAGTGACATTTTTAGCTGTATTATGCAAACATCTATATGTATTTTGCTAAACTTTAAATATGTATTATCCATGTCTCCATGAATTGAATGTTAATCAATTGAACTTTCATAATTGATACAATAGTATTCATATATATCTTTTGTTGTGCACTTTTGGGTGCGTTTGTTTTGCACCTGGCGTTTCCTTCAGAGATCTGACTGGACATGAATGAATCATCATGATGCTCCGTTAGCTGATGTTTCCACCTGACAGAAAAACAGTACACTAGTCTTTATATTCCAGATTTAATTCAATGCATATGCATCATCTACGGAGCCCGGGAGGTGACATGGATGGATGGACATTTTCAATTTAGTCATTTGCATGGACGTTTTGTGTCAAAACATCCACTGTATTTCGGCGCTTCAGGAGGAAGATTGAAGGAAGTTATTGTGTTTAGTGCCGCTGTGAAAGCCAAGAGAAGGTGGTCTGTGTGAGAGTCTCATGGAAAAGTGAAGGTATTTTACTAAATGTACGTCTTCCGTACGTGGATGTGATTCTATATATGCTCCTGCATTGCTGCGACGTGTATCATCAAAACACCTAAAATACACAATAATAATACACTTAACTTCTGATGGTGGAGTGATTCTTAATATACTGTTCTCCCACAAGATGGATGATGACCTCCAGACTTTCCTGCAGCAACGCCTGGTTGCCTTGCCAAAATAATATTAATAAAACGGGCAATGAAAACACATCCATGTCACCTCCCAGGCTCCGTAATCTCCTGCTTTTCATGGCATTATTCAGAAAAGGTAGTTGCTGAAGGTGGCCCTCCTGTGATTCGTCATTTGGCCACCATTTCTACTGTCTGTCATGAAAACATCGTCCTCATCAAAGTAAACGCTCAGATCTCTAACACGTCACTACCTTCTCAGCACTATTCCCAACGTTCCTGCTTGTAATCGAGGTCAAACAAGATGTATTTGTGTAACGCAGCTTTAAGACGCTGTGATCCAACTTTCCATGAGCTCCCAGAGAATAAAACTGAGTGCAAACAGAATAAAAGTGGTCAGATTTACACGATATGAGCGAGAAAAACACTTTGAATTAGAAATCAGAAAATCATCTGGACTTTGATTCCTGTGAGACTAAACATACTGCTACTTCTGATCAACAACCTCATCAAAGTCAATTTAGCTCGTGTGTTTTTTTCCCCGCCTTAAAAAATTTTAAAAAATCAATTAGTGAGAGTGCAGATCAAACGGTTTGAGTGACAGGCAGCCGGCGACAAATTAATCAGCGTCCTGAGGGACAGATGGCTTCAAAATGAACTTTCTCCGCGTTTAGCCTCAAAGCGACACTTTTATTCATCTTCACCGCGTTAATACACAACAGAAGATTCCCAGTGTTGGAGTGAAGAAACAACAGCTGCAATTAGTCCAGCAGCAGATTGTCTTTGGTTAGAGAAGGAGGGATGAGAGGGGGGAGGCAGGGAAAGAAAAGAGGAGGGAGACAAAAGTTTAGAGAGGAGGAAGTGAAGGATGCAAGGATGGAGGAGAGGAGGAGGGAGAAAGGAAATAGGGAATTTAGGGAGAAAAAGAAAAGATGGAGGAAGAAAAAAAGGACAAAGGAAGGGGAGGAGGTGGGAGAAAGGGAGGGAGGAGGGGAGGAGGTGGGAGAGAAGTGAGAGCAGATTTCCAGAAGCAGCAGTAATTCCAGATACTGTAACTGTGTGTGTTCATGCTAATTAGCTGGCGCTAGCTGTGGCTGGGAAAAGCCATAGACATGCTAATCAGCGATAGGGCTAACTGGCACCGGTCGGCACAGAATTAATGTGTGTGGGGAGAGTGAAACAGATGGGAGGAGGGCGAGGACTTAAAGAATAAGGCCGTTGGATTCACTGTTTCAGACCGAAGCTAACAATGCTGTCTGACTTCCTGTCTGCGGCTTTAAAAACACTCATTAATATATAGCTTTATTTTAAAAAAGACAAACTGGAGGAAACAGCATTGTGTTGGGACTATGTTCAGCAGCAGATTAATCCACATTTAAGGATGTTTTATGAGATTTGATGTCAATAAGAAAAATATTAAATATCTTCATTGACAGAAGAGCGATGGAGTGAAGGTGGTGCAGATGTGATTGGCAGTCAGGCTGTAAGAAGCACTGCTGTGTGGGCATGTTGGTGCCGGTGTGACCGTAAAATACATCACATGACTGAATCTCGCTTCAGAGACGAGGTTAATCCCTGATTTCTTTGCTTTTTTTTTTAGGTTTCTTGATACAGTCCAAGATGTCCCGAACAATACACACTGAGATTTATAATGCTATGAGAGGGGACAACTTCTTGGAAAATGATCATGGAGGTGATGGTTTGAGGTAGATTCAGTGGAGGTCTGTGAGTTTGCATCATATATACAGAAGTTAACTTTTTAAATCTTAGTTTGAGAACATTTTAGTTGACAATAGTTGGCAAAAACTTAAAAAAAACAGCAGTAGGTGACTGAAAGCTGACCTTTTGGAAATATTTCAGTGTTCACGTGTGACTGACAATGATAATAAAAACAACATTATCCATTATCCAACCTGTTTTCAGGAAAAAAATGTCTTGGACGGAGCCCTGACACCTTCATTTATAACAGAAAAGTAAGTAAAGAGTACATAAAAGTAAAATTCATACAATTCGTAGTGTTTTCTTTGAATAAGCAACCAATCACAGACAATCTGCTTCCTGTTTCCATGCACATGCCTCCTGTACGTTAGTGGTCATGCGATGCGTTTGCATGTTCGTGTGGACGGAGATTATTTCTGAAACGGTGCTAAAACATTCGTCTGGACGGACATCAGACCCTGTTTTTCCCAAAACACTTGGCCTCCAGCGGGCTGCTTCAAGGTTCTGTCACAATATGACTTTAACATTGAGCCTGCTGCAGAGACGCTCTGGTCTGGTCCGGTCCGGTCGGGTCCAGATTATGACGCATTTGAAAAGAAAGCCAGGAAATACTGTCAAAAAAATAAACGTACAAGGTCGTGTCTGCACTTATCCTCAGTGAACCTCTCCGCGCCTGAAAGTCGTCATAAATAAAAGAACTTGCAGAACAAATCTGAGCGTTCGAATACTTGACGAGCCTTTTTCCTTTTTCCATATTTACGACTGACATAAAGCCAAAGATCCACGCCGGTCTGAACACGAGACGGAGGGAGACGTGGAGGCATAAAGACGGATGATGGAGTGATGGAGGGGATACAAATGGCGGCAGGAGGAATGAAAAGCATGAAGACGGAAACAGATGGAGGATGCGATGGGGAGACGCAGATAGAGACGGATAGAGGGACGGAGGGACGGGGAGGAGGGAGTGTTTCAGAGAGCAGTTATGAGTGTTATTAAGAAATGGCTCGGCTGCTAACGGAGCGTTCAAATGGCGGTACAGCTGAACGCTTCACGGCCCAGCAAACACAAGCTCCAGCGCCCTCGCTCGCCCCGTCTCCACTTGATCTAATTCTCTCTCTCTCTCTCGGCGTCCTCCAGCTCGCCCCTGTTACATCTGAAATTGTAAAAATCCATTCAATCCATTGGCTTCGATCAGGGAGTGCAGCCGCCTGTGTGTTGTGTGTGCGCTCACATTATATAACCGCACATCATGAGGCTGTGAGTGTATGTATTTATCTCCCTGTATGCCTCCACATGTTTATCCTGTGTGTGTGTGTGTGTGTGTGTGTGTGTGTGTGTGTGTGTGTGTGTGACAGGCAGTAAACAGGGTAATAACAGAGCAGAGCTGGACTCTCTCAGACGATTCACTGCCATCAAAAGCTTTGATTGGAGCGGCTTTACTCCCATATGACAGCAGACGTCCGTCTAGACTTAACGGTATCTAACTATAATAATGTTGTGCAGGATTTTCACTTTAAACATGAAAGCACTATAACATTTTGCAGGAGATTATATCGAAAATGTCTTTAAAAGGATAAAGCTGCAACGAGTCGTATAAAAAAAGGCCGACACCAGCCGCGTGTCGGTGCGTCTCTCGATGCTGTCGGACTAAAGGAAACCTTTAAAAACACTCATATTTAGTTTCATGTTAAAAAAGCTTCAGTATAAAACAAACAGGAGGAAAAAGGTTGTTTGCTGGGGACTATTTTCAGCGGCGGATTAATCCACATCTGGTGCTCAAGTAACTACAAGTAAAGTAAACTCCAGTGTGGCTCATTCATGTGTTTTCTGTGATGTAACTAAGTAAATATACTCTAGTACTGCACTCAAATACAATTCTAAGGTACTTAAACATAAGGATCACTCTGACAGATCCTACATATTTAAAGAGCATCTTTACCTCACAGTAAACCAGCATGAACAGCGATTCAAGTTAAATATAAATTCATTATTTTCTCTAGAAACGTCTGGCGGGCAGCCCTGATAGATAAATAGCACAACAGGTAAGAGGGAAAATATGATTATTTTTTGTTTTATTTGTTCAAACTGTCCCTTTTAAGTCAGATTTTGCTCTAATATCCTAAAAAATGTCTCAAGTGATTGTGTAAAGAAAGGTCTGATTATAGGGACCATCACAGTCACATAACAGTCATTATCTCTTGCCATCCAGCACATTTAAATAAAAGAGAAAATAAAAACATTCAAATTCCCACTAGATTACATTTCTGCACATTTGTCCCCAAAAAAACCTCCAGACTTTCAGAATAAAACTGGATTTTATTTATTTGTTTATTCAAAGAAAGACCTGTAATCTCCATCAAGGCCTCCGATTATAGACGTCACCTTCTTATTCAGCACTTACAAACATTTCACATACTTGAAAATATTCATTAATGTTCTCAACTAAAATGCAACGATCCTAATTAGAGTCGCTCCGATTAATCCGGCCGAGAGACATTTGATTCTTTGCAACAGCGGACGACGCCTCCCAAATTAATGAAACAGTCAGATTGATTGTTTGTAGTTCATTTCCTTAATTTTCCCTCCGCACAACTCTGAGCAATTCATTACTCCAAAGTCACATTCAGATTTTACATTAAATTACGGCAGCGCGTTTCTGGTCCACTCACATGAGAAATAAATCGGACTTTTCAAACCTTTCGAGGAATTAAAACATCACAGATTTTGTGTGGCGTACTAAGTTTATTGTTCCCCCCCATCGCAGTATCAGTACATACACTGTTTCCATGGCAACTATCTTTCTATATCTATAGATACCAGGAGAGTTTGGCGGGGAAAAGCCTCCACCTCCCCGCCTCCTCCTCCCGTCCAGTCCAATCATGTGTATTGGCAATCGGTGCCGCAGCTCTTTAAAAAGCTCCTTATTCCCCAGTTTATTCTGACATTTTGATTCACGATCAGCTGTAGGAGGAGGGGGAAAAAATAATTAAAAAATAAAAAACACCCTTTGAGACAAACTCAGGCCGCTTAACTAATTACCAACATATATCACCGCCGGCTCCGACAAGCCAATTACACCTGATTGGAAATACTTTACTTTGTTCAACACGCGCTTTTCATGTCGGTTTTAATTCAGTGTCAAAGCTCGCCTTTCTGAATATTAGAGCGGATGATTGACTGCTGAGGGCCATACAGTGTACAGTACATAAGCCAATAATGTCCCATTTGTCTGGTATGGAGGGAAAGGCGGATAAACAGATTAGAGAAGGACATTAGATGTATAACTGGGTTAGTAAGGACATCAGCTCTAATGGGTAAACGTCCTTCACGAGGGTCTCACCATGATTAATACAAAGTGAACGACTGTCGGGTTTCCTGGAAACAGAAAATGACAGGGGCTGATGGGAAAGACAGTCGCATTAACAAAACAAGCAAACAGATAAGTTATATATATACCGTCTGTCAACAACAACCGTGTGTGGCTCCTCACCGTTTCCTTGAAACACCTGGAGACACCTCATCAACATGCATCACTTCACCTCCTCAAGAACCCGTCAAAAGACATCTTGAATGATCACTTTCTCCCTTCGCAGATCCCTTGAACTGCCTAAAAGACACCAAACATCCCCGTAAACGACCTTTAACACCAATGAAAAACGCTTTGACTTCTCTTAAGCTACACCCGGGTATAATACTTTCTTGGAAGGCGCCTTGAACTCTTTCAAAAAACTCCTAAACCTGAAAATGACGACTAAAAATCCTCGTCAGCCTCCCAAGAGCCCACTGAAAACACTTTGAACTGTCTTAAAACAACCCTGAAAGCCTCTGCAACCTCTCAAAGACATCAAGAACTCCTTGTAAACGACATACAGTCCCTTCAGTTACCCCTGAAATATCTGATAACGCCTCTACCCCTGACAAAGCACATACCTACAGGTCCTCAATGACACTTAGAAATCACTAATAACTTGGAAAACAACTGGAACCGACTTTACAACCCCTGAAACCCTCTGTAAACTTCATCAAATCACACCTGTAACCCTTCAAAGACACCTAAAATCCAAAGAGCCTCTTAGAAAAACACTTTGCAGCTCCTCAGACTCCACCTGCAGGACCTCAGTGACCGCTACAGTACACGGTAAACACCTGACGCCTTGTATCCCTTTGGAAAACAACTAGAACTGGCTTTTAAACCCCTTAAACCCTCTATAAACTTCATCAAACAAGACCTGTGACCCCACAAAGAAAAAAAGGACTCTCTTCAAACAATCTTGGAAATGTGGGCAGGCAACATGAAGATTTTGGATCATGACTGATCTTGAAGGGTTAGGGATCTTTTTTGGTCAGTTGTATTCCTTTATTACAAAAGGGAAAGTCCAAGAATTGAGGGACAGTAAAGAGAGTAGAGACGTCCTCAAACCGGCAACTTTCTGGTTGCTGATAAGCGTCTTAACCCTTGTATAACCCACCTGTAAACCTACTGCAAATAAATCCCCTCAAAGACAACAGAATATACCTTAAATTTCTGCAAACAGGCCACAGTTGCTTAAAAGACCCTTTGAGCTGTCTTGAAAATCCTCTGAAAAGTCCTCTTAACCTTTCAAATTACTTAGAGGCCCTTAAATAATCCTGCAAATTCATGCGAGCATCCATAAACCGTGTGAAACAACTCCTAAACTCCTCTCCAAGCTTTGCAAACACCTGCATGCCCCCAGAGACCACCCAAAACACCCCGACAACGACAACTACAGTCCCATGCATCCCTCAAAACAGTTTATTTTTGGTAATTTCAGTGCTTAAATTACAGACAGAGACGACGGGAAATAAGGGATGTATAGATGTACTCGGACTGAAGGCCTTCTGGTACGTGGTCAGTCGCTTACCACTACCACTAGACCTTTGAAATCTTCTCCAAACCCTTTAAATTACTTAGACACCCCTAAAGGCTCCTACAAGTCATGCACGCATCCATAGATTCTCCTGGAAAACACCTGGAAGTATCTGGAAACAACCCTTGAAATCATCTTTAAACCCTATGACCATCATCCGTAAGTCTTCAAAGACCCTGTGAAAGTCCACTTTGTAAGAAAGTTGAATTTTGAGTCTCAACTCTCAACTTTGGGATTGAAGGTCGGGTCGGTCGCCATCCCAGAGCCTCAGTATTTGAAAGTGGACCTTTGAATGTGTCCAGCTGATGAACTTCGTATCTGCTGCATTAACGGCTGCTCTCGACACAACACGGCGACTTGAACTTCAACAAAAGCGACCGAGTGCTTTCCTGCCGTCCGGGCAGACGCTTTCCTGCAGTCGGCCAATTAGAAAGCTCTAATCCAAACACTTCCTCCATCGCATCGTTGTACAGATAATGAAAAACCGGACTCAAAGCGCGGTGTGACTGAAACTACATCAGACAGCCGGCAGCTTCTCTGCGATCACTGCGGAGGAAAATCTGAAGTCAGCTGTGTACAAATCCATGTAGACACTCAGCGAGACAAAAACATGTCATTTCATATGCAAACCCGCCGAGAGAAACACGGCCTGATTCAATAAGTGAACGGCTCTCGCTCTCGCTCTGTGTTCCAGTTAATTGTAACGTCTTTCAGGGGGTAAACAGAAACAAGCGACTATATTTTCTGTCATTACGACACATTGTTGGACAACAACACATCCCGGAGCTGTTTTGTGTTTGCCAACAAAATAAAGAAAAAAGATAGAGAGAGGGAAAAAAAAGGAATAGGTGTTCGAGTAATTGTTTCCATGGTGATTATTTTTTCCTCTTTGGTGTGCGAGTGTGTGACAGCATGCAGGACGAGAGAGAGGGAGGGGAAATAAAAAAAAAAGGGAGATGAACGAAACGCCCGGCAGCCACGTCTGCAGCCGAAAGCAATTTCCTCGTCTAAATTTAGTTATGCAAAGCCTATGGGCATCATCAGCATTTGGTAATTAGTTTTATAATTACTGCTGTTTCCCTCTCCCTCTGTCATTCCATTTTTCTTTACACTGCGACTGGGGAATCAAAACATCTCACACTCGCAGCTGGCCAAATTACTCTGCGTTTATTAAGTGCGAGCATGCACCGCGAGCGGTTGTAGCCGGCAGGACGGAGCGGCGTCTCCGCTGCAGAGAGCCGAGCGGGGCTTAACCAGGAGGCCCGACAGCGGCGCCGCTGGGTTTCTGCAGAGCGACAGAGACGAAGCGGTTTGACAAGTTTATTATGTGGAGAAGCGGCAGCTCGTCTCTTTTTATAGGTTTGAAGATGAGATCTGTGGGTAAAAAGGCTGAAGTGATTACAGACTGGACGGGGGGTCCTCGGAAAGGAAATAATAATTATATCTTCCGATGTGAACATGATGGAGTCCGAACAGAGGCTGTGCGGTTCATATGCTTCTGTTCAGTCCCACTGTGCTTCAGTTTGGAGCCGTGTTGTTGTTATCAGACATCAGCGGGGAGACGATCCTGCTGTTAAATGACGACTAACCTGAATTTAACAGCTGGAGGGAGATCAGGGCGGTTAGCTTACAGATGGAAACATCAGGCTGGTAGCTGCAGAGCGTCTCATGATCCTGTCAACGCAAATCTGCATCAGCACGCCTCTGAAAACATACACCAGTCTAGTTTTTAACCTCCAAACACTTGTTCCCGCACGACTTTGAAGCACTATGATGTCACGTCGTATGAAATATTCAGACCCATGAGTGCTTCACGGCTGCGACACGCGTGTTTGAGTGATGTTCGTCCGCACAACACGTCCATCCATTATCTGGGACCACTTATCTTCGGTGTGGATGTGAGTGTGAATGGTAGTTTGTCATCACGTGTCAGCCGGGTGATAAACTGACGGACCGTCCAGGTTTACTCCGCCTCTCGACGACACCGTGATGATCAGCACGACCTTCTTTGGGTTTGAAGGAATCTCAAGACTTGTTGTCTCGCTAAAAACTGTTTAGATGACACTGACTTTGTTTACATGCACAACATATTCTGGTTTTTGCTCTACTAAGCTGTTTACATAGCTAATGAAAATGAATATTCTCCTTATATTCCTGTTAACATGCAGCCGTGGACACTCTGATTAACGTGCACAATTAAATGATCATCACTTCACGGGGCAGAACTTAACGTGTTCACCCGGGTCTTACGTTCAGATCAAAGCCGAGCCGAGGTGATAAAAACCCGCGTCTACTGTAGAGTCAGCTGAGTGTGCACGTTCCCACGATCTGAGCGGGTTTAAGTGGGATTTTTGATCAGTGATTGACGTGTCGACATATCTTATATAATAAATGTTCATCATATAAACAAAAATATGCATCAACAGTCCGTATTCTTCAGAAAATCTCCGTTATCGGGTCATAAAATGTCGGGATTCTGTCCTTTTTCATGACACAAATTTAAGTAATCTTAATAAAAACGCTGATGTCTATACTGCGTCTCGGCCTGCAGTGAAAACCTCCTCAGCCGGATGGGTTTTGTTCTGGTGGTTCGGGCCTTCGGAGCAGCTCGCCCCTCGCT
>NC_133230.1:1594237-1603196 GCF_040436345.1 Pagrus major
CCATCTGCTGTTGTGTGGCGTCGGTATGTGCACACACTAACACACACACACACACACACACACTAACACACACACACACACACTAACACACACACACACACACACACACTGACTTTTTACCCACTCGTACTGAACTACAGTCGTGTTCTCGTGCACATCACAGCTCTGCATGTCGGTAAATATCCCGGGTCTACTTCTTACGGACGCGCACACACACACTTGAACACACACACACACACACACACACACACACACACTTAAACACACACGCCACCAGAAATTTCAGGCAATTTGCTTTCATCTTTGGGTCATTCCTACAAGCCCAAACGTCCCTTTTTAAAAGCGAGCGCTCCTCTTCTCCTCTAAGTGCGTCGCACAAAGGGCCCATTTCAAAGGCAAATTCCACTTAGATTCACAAGTGCTGTGTATACTCTGGTACTCCAGGCAGAAATTCATCAAAGCTTAATGTTCCCTTCACAGAAAATCACTTAGCGCACAAGCTAGCAGCCTGTGTGAGTGTGTGTGTGCGTTTCCATGTTGTGTGATAGCAGTTTAAAGGGGCAGGCAGTCACCGCGGCGCTGCTCACCGTCGGCCCGACGTGCCTTTTGTTGTTTTTTTTATGTTCAGCTTCATTAAAACAAAAAGGTTTGTTTGAAGAGACAAACAGGAGCTTTTATAGAAGCTAACAGGAGGCTGAAGCTGCTGCGGTGGTTCAGTTTGCATTGAGAGCAGCTGAAGGAAGGTCCAGGTGATGGCGCTGATTTAAAGCTGATATATGCAACTTCTTGAAACTGAAAAAATGAGTCCGTGACTTATAAACATAATTTGATTAATTACGCAGATACTTTGAAGACCTGCCGGGTCGCCACAGGGAAAAGTTGGGATTTAATGTTTCTGCAAACCACCGATATGTTCGACTTTGGATGTTTCGATTGGGTTGATGGTGGTTTGACACCGAGACGGCTGCTGCCTTTGGCCAAGCATGAAACCACCGGATATATTTAACGAGAACCAGCTATGTAAAGCCAAAACATGATCTTCTCCGAACCCCAACCAAGTGGTTTTTGTGCCTAAACCTAACGAGACCATGATGCAAAATGAACAACTCACTTTTTTACATATCTGTGGTTTGCAGAACCAACATTTATTCAATCAGTTAGAAAATATATTTTAAGTCATCAAAAAGGTGTGATCAGACCAAGATAAAGACACGTTATGTCCACGCACGTTAAAAATGATTAACCTTGATGGATCATTTTTCTCCTCATCCTGAAGTTTGGATCCACGAGGAGGAAGGAGAACATGGACTTCCCTTCAGCACTTAACTTCAGAATAAAGACTACGTCTCATGAGCTGAGGACAAAAGGACTGGCCGTTCTAACCTTCTTGTTTTAAATAAAGGGGGAAAAGCCAAAGACGATCCAAAAAACTAACCAAGAAGAGACGAGATAAAGAAAGAGTGTACTTCAACTAGCACATAAACCACCCGAGGCTGACGGCAACAAATGATCAGAAACAAAACAATTTAAGGACTTTTCCTGTTCAGTAGAAGAAAAACGTGGAAAGGGAGTTAATCTGAAATGAATCATCGCTCTCTGGTTCCTAAAAACAAACCCCGTCCTCCATCCTACCTTTGACGGAGGTGTTGGGCGGCGGTCCCTCCATGCGCAGGTTCCACGGCGGGTCACCCTGGTTGGCGAAGTCTCTCATCTTCAGGTAGCTGATGGTGAGCCGGATGATGGAGGCCTTGTCCAGCTGGCTGGTGATGGCGCCCGGCAGCGGCAGCATCTTGGCCAGTTCGTAAAACTCAAAGTTCTCCTTTCCCCGCCGCGACCGCGCCGCGTCCCGCGACTTCTCCTTCCTCAGAGCCTGCAGCCTGGACAGACGGACGGAGAAGAAACAACACAGTGTGAGACTTGAGGGACTGAGGGTGACGGACATGATGTGCAGGATGTGATTTATAGTGGACGTCCTTTTGGACCTCGTGTGTCAGTCGAGCAAGAAACTTTAAGTCAGATCAAAGAATGAACATAACACACCAACATCTCTAGAGCGTAAAAGTCATATCGTGCTGAAAAGCATAAATGAAACGCAGTAAAAACCAAAACCTCCTGACTTTCAATCCCCAGCTGTGTTCTCTCTGGGAAATCAAACCTCCTTCTCAAAAACTCATGACTTCTTCCTTTTCCTTGTAGCATTTGTTACCATGGCAGCTCAATCAGCTGTGTAACAACACTGTGACATCACTCCGTCCAAGTTTCTGCAAAACATGCGTGTTAATCCTCCTCAGGAGGAGGCTGATGAAGTACCAGAGTCATGCAACGTAGTTCAGTCACACTTTTTTTGAGTTTTGCAAAACTCTTGCACAGCTGATCGACGGATGCATTCAAGACCGAGGGCTGACCCAATCAGAACAAATACACTCACTTTGCAATCAGGACGATCGAATGACAACCAGGAAATGATGAAGATTGGAGCAGCTGCTGAAGAGACCTTGTTCTACATTACTCATATTAAAATATATTTCTGTACATGCTCAACATTAACATCTCTTCTCTCAGGTTGAGTCCTCCTGAAAGGGGGATTTCTTTCTCTAAACTGAGGGTTTATTTGTATAGTTTGTTAGCAGTATGAGTCTATTAAGAGACAAAGACATCAGCCACTTTTATCCACGTGGAGCAGAAACGCTCTGTTGCAAGAACGTTCTTCTTCTGCGTTTGTGCTTGTATCACGTGCATGCATCTGGCTTTTACGCGTGCAGGTTTTGAGATTAATTTAACACCACAGAGGATCAATGTCTCGCTCGTCATCAGCGTTTTGCAACATCTTCCTCTTCAAACACTCAGATTTTGAGACAACAGTCTTTTACTTGTGAACTTCATGAAGCTCCAAGGACGGGAACAAGATGAATCAGACTTCTTCTGGCACAAAACAAGATGATAATTCACCTGATGACATCACCTGATGACATCACCTGATGACATCACCTGATGACATCACCTGATTTCCTGTTCCGCTCACAAACTACAACAGAAGTTGAGACAAACTGCACCAGCAGACGTCACCTTCCTCCTTCGACCGTGTCACCTCATTTCTAAACTAAGTACCTGACGATCTGCTTCTCCGTCTCTTTATTTCATTACTTCCTGTTTCCCTCCATCCTCTCCATCACTTTCCACTCTATTACTTTATATCAAAGAGCGGCTCTGTTTGTTCTCCCTCTCTCTCTCTCTTTCACCCTTCAACAACAACAGTGACGACCATACTTTCCCGCGGCCTCTCATCATCATCGGACGCCGTTATGAATTAACTCGGCAATAAATCAGCTGCTTAAAACCTCTGTGGGCTTCCTGCCGGCCGCGCACACGCACACACACACACACACACACACACACACACACACACACACACACACACACACACACACACACACACAAAGACAGGTGATTAATTTGTGCAGGAGAGAGAGAGAAAGTGTTGCAGGGATAAAAGGGGGGAGAGAGGGATGAGATGGAGGGATCGCGGACAAACACTTTAGAGGAGGAGGAGTTGTTTCGGGCTACAGATGAAAAATGGCTGTCAGCTGGCGAAGAATATCATTTTCATACTGTGTGTCATTTATTTATCACGGAGAACAAACATAATGAAGAGGAGAGGAGACGAGGAGAGGAGAGGAGGAGAGAGGAGACAAGGAGAGGAGAGGAGGAGAGAAGAGGAGAGGAAACAAGAAGAGAGGAGAGGAGAGGAAACAAGAGGAGAGGAAACAAGGAGAGGAGGAGAGAGGAGATGAGAAGAGGAGAGGAAACAAGAAGAGAGGAGAGGAGAGGAAACAAGAGGAGAGGAAACAAGGAGAGGAGGAGAGAGGAGATGAGAAGAGGAGAGGAAACAAGAAGAGAGGAGAGGAGAGGAAACAAGAGGAGAGGAAACAAGAGGAGAGGAGAGGAGGAGAGAGTAGACAAGGAGAGGAGATGAGGAGAGGATGTTTCTATTCATGTAAAGCACTTCAAGATAAAACGACATCAGCAATCAACAAACAAACGAGCTAACAAGCTAGCGTGTGAGGTTTAGCCAGCTCACCAATAAAGTCTCTTTGTGTTTCAGTAGTTCATCAAAAACTGTCTTCTCTTCCTCACAAACGTCCACCAGATCATCTCAATAACATGTTTAGTCCAAAACACAATATTCAATCAATAAATGGCAAAAAAAACTGCGACTGCAGAAGCTTTTCATGCAGATATGAGCTCGTATGCCCGTCCTAGAGCCTGCAACAGCCACTGTGTGATCATGTGACCCACTCTCTCTTGTTTGTCCAGGATTTACAGCTTATATCAGTTTCAAGAGCAGCTGTTTAATGTAAGTTTCTGTGTTTCAAACAAGCCCAAAGCCACGGCTGAACTCCAGATGGGTCAACAGCAGCCATCGATCCAAAACGATTCTGACACGTGTTTTGGAAATATGTTTGTTTCTATGAGCAGAGTGTTTTTTACACAAGTCAAACGGTCTCTACAGTGGCATATTTGCCTATTGTGATGACATTTCCTGGCTCATCTTAAAATGCTTCATATCCCTGAAATCTGTGGAAGTCAGTAAACTATGACGACTGATGAAGTCATAAAAAATCAGCCTGCTTCTCTTCTCCTCTGGTGTCACCATCACACGTTTCTACCACACGAAACTTCACGTAATGACGTCATAAAGAGCTACAACATCATTACTGTCTGCAAAAGGAGTGAATGCTCTCGGTCTTATTTACACTTCAGATCGACGTGAACAGGATTATGTCAACAACAATCTGCCGCCCGGAGGAGGTCCATCTCAAGATCTTTCTTCTCAAACAAAAAGGTGAAAACAAAACAATTTCAGTTTCCAGTTTTTGAAATTCATTTTTGATTCCAGCCCTCATCGGACAGCAGGAGGAACTTTCATATCTGAAATTTTGACCCACAGGAAAATAAGGCAGCTGAAGACTTTTGATTAAAAAAAAAACACGTTAGGTATTTACTCGTGTGTGTGTGTGTGTGTGTGTGTGTGTGTGTGTGTGTGCAGTGATGGCTGCTGGGAGATGACGGGCAGCCGGGATTTATTTGTTTCGCAAACTTGGGAAGGGTTATGTTGATGGACGACAAATATGTCTTCATGTCTGCCTGCTGTGTGTGTGTGTGTGTGTGTGTGTGTTTGTGTGTGTGTGTGTGTGTGTGTGTGTGTGTGTGTGTGTGTGTGTGTGTGTGTGTGTGTGTGTGTGTGTGTGTGTGTGTGTGTGTGTGTGTGTGTGTGTGTGTGTGTGTGTGTGTAAGTGGACAGGGAGGTGTGTTTGACCTTGACTCAAACAGACATATTTATCATGTACCGGCTGAGTAGGTAAATGCAACACTTGTTGTGTATGTGTGTGTGTCGGTGTGTGTGTGTGTGTGTGTGTGTGTGTGTGTGTGTGTCAGTGTTTGGGTCTTATAAACATGAAATGAAACCGTGTCGTAAAGTTCAGCCGGGTGACTTGATGGTGTTTTAAAGAGCTTGTCACGGCAGACGACGGTGTGTGTGTGTGTGTGTGTGTGTGTGTGTGTGTGTGTGTGTGTCTGCATGTGCGTATCATGTCGTAAAGTTCAGCGAGGTGGGTCGATGGCTTTTTAAAGAGCTTGTCAGCTGAAAGGAAAAAGATATGTGTGTGTCTTTATGTGCGTGTGTGAGACTGCTCGAGGCGTGTGGAGGCAGAGAGCATGCTGGGAAGGTCGAGGGTGGTCGAGGGTTTAACGTCCGGGTCATGTGACGGGACGGGATTTATACCGTCTGAGCTCCTCACAGACACACTGAGCTTTAATTTGGCGGGGCCAGTTTTTATTTTTCTGTCCAGACGCGTTACTGTCACACTTTGTTTCTTGTTCTTGACGTCCGTCTGCTCACACAGCAGCTGTCACACCTGTATCTACAGGCCTGTACCTGTATCCACCATCATTACCATCAGGCTGAAAAACAAAGCTTCCTGTAGTTCAGTGATCCAACACACTGACGCTGCTTCACCCTCGTTTCCACCACAGATCTCCACAACAGCCAACAACTACGCAGTCAGCACAGTCAGAAGCTTTCAAGGAACGATGAGGTTTAATCAGCAGCTAATGATTCGAGTCATCGACAGTCCTGGAGAGAGATCAGGAGATCAGGAGGCCTTCGAACGACATACGAGTACTTCAGCCTCCTGGATGCAGTGCGGACGAGCATCAGCAGCCGGTGTCCCGACTGTCCGTCTATTTTCATTCCCGTCGCTCAGATTAAATGTGTGTCAGCAACAAAATCACCAGAATAAATGTTAGCCGAGTACGTTTCTGCAAAACCACAGAGAAGTTCAAGTTCAGGTTGAATTTTCTGTTTCTCTCTCGTCACAACGCTGCGCTGATGCTCTGGTTAGGTTCAGGTACAAAAACCACCTGGTTAGGGTTAGAAAACATTGCAGACACAAACGTTATATCCTGGAGTCTGGAGTTAGTTATTCAGTTCTGTCTCGTTTTACTACAAACACCTAAATACCTCCAGCAGAGAAACATCTGAACATGACATCATAACATGTGTTTTTACTGTTTAAAACACAGAAACATCAGAAGAAAGTCTGTCTGACAAACTCCCCCTCATCTTTTATTTTACAGTTTTGTACAAACTTCCGAAAAATCATCTTTTTTAACAGCCAGTAATCCACCTCAGAGTAACGGCTCTGCTGATTTTCTGTCAGCTGTTCGACGCCCTGACAGAAGCTGAATCTCTCACAAAACACAAATTATAATCTTCTACAGCAGCGAACTGAACGTCTCCTGAAACACTGTTACAATCCTCAGAGACCTGAAGCCTTTCTTCTTTCATTTTGTTTCAACAGAAGTCCATTTATATTTCAGAATAAAACTCTGGGCTTAATTTTTCTTCTGTCCAGATATCAGAGTATCTGTTTACACGATCAGCTCATCCATCCGCAGAGGCCAAACTGAGAGGAGGAATATTTAAAAAAATAAATAAAATCCATGCAGCAGCGTCGGCGATGAGATAACCAGAAACACGGCGAGCAATATGAAGAGAGAGATGAAGGCGGGAGATAAACGTCGGAGGGACGCAGCGCGGTGGCCGACGGGGGAAATCTGGGGAGGTTTGAGGTCCTGACCGCTGATAGCCATCGCACGCACACACACACACACACACACACACACACACACACACACTCACACACACACTTTACAATCAGTGGAGTTTGAGGCCGTTAACAGCTGATAGAAATCTCTCTTCGCACACACAGACTGGAAACTTAAACAAAAGCTGCACGGACGTGAATCATCTGGTTAAAACGTGTTAATAAGAGAAAACAACGAAGAGGAAGAAAGAAAATTTGATGATGTTAAGTGAGAGATATTCAGAAAGAGAGAGAGAGAGAGAGAGAGAGAGAGAGAGAGAGAGAGAGAGAGAGAGAGAGAGAGAGAGAGGGGAAGTGTTAATTTCAGAACAGATTCAATTAAAAAACGTCTTTAACTTCAAAATCAGTCCGAACAGGCCAGAATCCTCTGAGGGCGACAGATCTGGTCCTTCGAGGCTCCAGAAGAAGTGTTTCGTCTAACGTGTCCGTATAGTTCAGCATTTTTTTGATCATCTGCGTCTGATATGTTAAACTTCAGTAACTTCAGCTGATGCTGCAGCCTCACTCTGTCTGTAGGTCGACCGATACAGATGCTGATTATTAGAAATCAAAGAGGCTGAAAAACGATATTTGGGACCGATATTCATTTGCAGTAAACGTGAATATTGGTCGCAAGTACAATTTACTCGAGTCCTGTTCTGAAGTCTTTGCTTGAGGAGTTTAAGTTTCTCGGGGACAGTCGTGGTAAAGACGGTCTCAGGATCCTCCAGGAGGATCTAGAGAGCGTTGCTGTGGAGAAGGACGTCTGGTATATCCTTCTACGCCTGCTGACTCTGCGACCCGACCCGGATAAGAGGAAAAAAATGGATGTTGTTAAGTAAAATTTCGAGGAACTTCGAGTATCTCCATTTTCTGCTACTTTAAACTTCCTCTCCTCTACATTTATTGATACATTCAGATCATTTTATTGTTTATAGGCTGTGATTGTGACGGGACATTGTGTGAGAGGAAGCTGCTTCAGATTTTAAATTAGTTTAACTTTATCGGCAACCGGACAGAAAAATCACAGATACGATACTCTGAAAATGCTGAATATCATCCCTGTTACATGCCACGAGTCGTAGGGTACGATAAAGACGAGGAGGAGGAGAGAAGACAGGAGCGAGGGAGGAGGAGGAAGAGGAGAGAAGACAGGAGCGAGGGATGGAGGAGGAGGAGAGAAGACAGGAGCGAGGGAGGAGGAGGAAGAGGAGAGAAGACAGGAGCGAGGGAGGAGGAGGAGGAGAAGAGAAGACAGGAGCGAGGGAGGAGGAGGAGGAGGAGGAGGAAGAGGAGAGAAGACAGGAGCGAGGGAGGAGGAGGAGGAGGAGGAGGAAGAGGAGAGAAGACAGGAGCGAGGGAGGAGGAGGAGGAGGAGGAGGAGGAGGAGGAGAGAAGACAGGAGCGAGGGAGGAGGAGGAGGATGGGAGGAGGAGAGGAGAGCTCTCTCTCTCCCCCATCTTTCAATTCAGCCAATCAGGTGACCCACAGCCGAGGTTCCACCCCGTCAACTCCGGGTAGGACGAGAACACACACACACACACACCCACACACACACACACACACACACGAACACACGAACACACGAACACACGAACACACACACACACACACACACACACACACACACACGAACACACACACACACACACACACACACACACACTCTGTCTCTCAGACAAAAGGCCCTTCAGGAGGAGGGTAATTGCTTCCATGGCGATGGGAAAGGAAGGCAGAGAACAAGTGTCACTTTGGATTAAGCCCCGCCTGCTGACATCGCCATGGCGATGACACCGCCGCTCGCTACGAGTGTG
>NC_133230.1:1605796-1630796 GCF_040436345.1 Pagrus major
ACCCACACGCAGACACGCAGCATCATTACGAGGATAATCATCCTCCAATAGGATTGTAGCGACGGAGGGATCAGCGTGAACTCCAGCAGAGAGCTGATGGTAAGTCCCTCCATCCTACTGAGCGAGGGAGAGCCGGGGAGAGAGAGGGATTAGAGAGGACGAGGTGGAGGAGGAGGAAACTGCAGGTGCAGTCAGAGGAGGAGAAAGTACAAACTTAGGAGGGAACAGGGACTACTTTCAGCGGCGGATGAATCCACATTTGGTGCTTTAGTGTGTGTGTGTGTGTGTGTGTGTGTGTGTGTGTGTGTGTGTGTGTGTGTGTGTGTGTGTGTTCTCGCTCGTTCATTGAGACATTTTGGAAAATGTCCCGCGGTGTTTGGACGCGTTCACAACATCTATCTGTTTTACCAATCTCTGCCTGCCACGCTGCTTTAGCATCAACCCGAGCATGACAGCAAGCAGGCCGGCTGCTACCACACACACACACGCACACACACACACACACACACACACGCACACACACTGCTTCAAGTAATAACACTGTTTTGAATAAATGAATGTTTGATTGATTTTTACCGACTGGTGATCAGACACTGAGCTTTTCTTTCAGGCTGTAAAGTTAAAATCAGTGAGCTCTGAACGCATCCTGGACTAAAAGAAAAGATCATTTTTGATGTGATGTTTTTGTTATTTTGTGCGTCACCTCCTCATATCCAGCGACACACACTGCGTTACATCACAGGACTGTCAAGGAAACAATGATGACATCACGGTTTTGAGGCGGAGCCGACGCAAACACACACATCGTTCACAGAGTGGAAAGCCATGTTGACAGCCTGAGCAGCATTACAGCCTCCTCCATCCTGTTAGCTGCAATCCTGTTAGCCGCGCTAACACACACACACACACACACACACACACACACACCAACACAAAAACATCCTCCGTCTCAGTGGAGGAACATTAACTCGTAAAAACATCACTAAAGAAACGTTCGGTGGCTCAAATCTGTCGTTTTAAACACAAACATGAACGTGACAAACATCCACATTGATTTTACAACATGAATCATGAATCCTGCAGCCGTTAACGTGTTTTTATTTTATTATTTTTATTATTAATGGTCAACATCGAAAAACTCTCTCTTTCTCACAGGATGTAATTTGTTACGTTCATTCACGTCGTGTTTTGTTGTTATTAATTCATGTTAGCGTTCATCTTTAGTAATTAATACCCTCAACTCATATCCATAAAATTCACATTATTACAGCATAATGTTCATTATCGTATTAGTCATATGAGCTCTGCTTAATTGTGCTGCGTTGTGTCGCTAATGAATTTGTGCGTTAAAGTTTCCCTCCGACGTAGATAACTGAAATTAAATGATGAAAATGTCTGGAAGCAAATAATTATAAATATTCATTGGATGTATTAAATTATGAGGCCGAGACAGGAAACCTAAATATGTGTTTGTTTGAATTAATTGCAAAGTTACACAACTTGCAGGTTTTTACAAAATCATCCAGTGTGCAGAGATGATCTGCTTTAACCCGAAAATGATTTAAAGCGTTCAGCACAATGAACTGGTTTAATGCAAACAAATAAATATACTGATAGCTTAGCAAGCTAAAGCTAAAACGCTAAAGATGCAGCTAACACCAGCGCTAACATCACATCATCACCTGATTAATACGAGGAAACGTTTCCAACTTTGGTGCAGGAAGTGAAGAAACAACAGAAAAGAAAAGAAACAATGAAGATAAAGTGATGAACAGAGAAAGACAGAAAACACGTGCTGAGGGGAAGTGGGGGGGGAGAAGGATGATGTAAGAGGGATGCAAGAGGAAGAGGAAGACGAGGAGGAAGAGGAGGCGGGGACAGCTGCACTGGAAAGTTTAATCGTCTTCACCTTCACCTCGTCTGAACTCAACATCTCCTCATCCTCTTCTTTTGTCTGTTTCTCTCTTTCCCTGCAACTTGTTTCCTTTGTCCTCCTTCACCTCACTTTAGTGCCCTCCTGTCCTAACTTCCTCTCCTTTCCTGTTTCCTTCACTCCTCCTCCTCTTTCTCTTTTTACTTTCACTCCTTTCCTTTTCTATCCCATCCTCCTCGTCACTGCTCTTTTCTCCCAGTCCTTACCTCCTCTTCCCTTCAATACTTTTCCTCTCCTCCATTTCCCTCTCCTCGTCTTCTCCTGTATGTCCCTACTTCCTTTCTTCCTCTCACTTCCTTACCTCTCTGTTATTCCCTTTACTCCCCTCTTTCTGTCCTCCCGTCTTTTAATCTCCACTTCCTCCTCTCTCTTTTCCTCACCTTCCTCTCCGAAGTCTTCAGTTCCTCTCCTGTCCTAACTTTTCTCTTTCCTCCTCTCCTCCTTTGCTATTTTTCACTATTATGTCCTCACTTCCTCTCCTAAGTCCTCAGTTCCTTTCCTAAGTCACCTTCCTCTCTTCAGTCATCACTTTCTCTCCTAAGTCCCCATTTCCTTTCATGTCCTCACTTCCACTCTTAAGGTGAGGAGGAAGTGAGGCCTCCTCACCTTCCTCTCTTACGTCCTTATCTTCCTCTCCTATGTCCTCACTTCCTCCACGCCACTCTTTCTACCTTTCCTAAAATTCCCTCTCTCCTTTTCCTCCCTCTCCCTTCCTCTCCTCTCTTTGTGTACTTCCCCTCTCCCCCTCTCCCCCTCTACGTCCTTGTTTCCTCTCCTCTACCACCTTCGCTCTCCCGTGTCCTTACTTCCTCCTCCTCCTCCTCCTCCTCCTCCCTGGGTTCAGTGGTGTGGAACAGTTCAGTATTAGCTCTGAAATTAGCAGCAGTCCCTCGTTAAAGAGTTGGCAGGAGCGCACACACACACACACACACACACACACACACACACACACACACACAGTGTTAATGGTATAAAAGCTGCTGCCACCTTGGAGACACAAAATTACTTGAGCTCTTCTCTTCATGTCTTTATCATTTCTTCTTTTTTTCTTTCTCTAACTACAATCCTTCCTCTTCCTCCTCCTCTTCCTCCTCCTCTCTCTCTTTTGTCTCCATCACCTCCTCCCTCTCCTTGTCCTCCTGTAACCTTCAAACAAAGAGACAACTCTCTTCCTCTTCCTCCTCTTCTTCCTCCTCTCTGGCTCACAGCCAGCAGACAGTGAATGAGTCTTCCTCCCCTGACATCCTCCATCATCCTCCTCCTTCCTCCCTCCTTCTCCTCTTTTCATCAAACTTTACATGATTTCTTTTGGTATTTATTAACTTTTTAACTCACTACTCTCTTTACACTCGTCTCCTTCCCTTCTCATCTGTCTTGTCTTTCCAATACCACTTCCTCCTTCCACCTTTACTCCCTCTCCCTTCTTCCTCCATTCTCCTCCACATCTTCCAAAATGACGTGAAATACTCCAGTTTCATCGCCGCCCTGAGGAAAGCCGAGCGCCAAGCGTCTTTTCTCCGACAATCCGCCTTTTCTGTTCGTGCACTTCGAGATGAAAATCCCTCACCGTTCGGAGAGGCGCTGGTGACGGCTGTTATTCGCCAAGAAATAGTTTCAGCCCTGAACTCCAACTTAAAACAGCTCGTGCACAAAGTAAACGATGTTAATTGTTGAGCTTTAGAGGCGTTGGTCAGTGTTTTATTTTAAATATTCTTGAAGGGGAGCTGAACACAACTGTGACTAACTGTGGTCTGTCTGAACCACGAGGCAGCCAGAACGTCCCGGTTCATTTGAGCTCTACACGTATGCAGGTTTGGCATCTGCCCCCACTTCTTGTCTTTATGCTAAGCTAGGCTAAACGTGCCGCAGCTCCGGCTCTGTAGCTACTTAAAGCTAAAGTGTCAATCAGGATCAATCTTGTTTAAATCTCAACGTAAGAACGCAAAGAAGTCGATTTCTACCAAAATGTCAAATATTAACAAATCATCAAGTAATTAGTTTAGATCACTTTTGACTGATTGGAGTCGATTATTTGAACATGACATCATTAATCTCATCATTAATGTGAATGATGTGTTCAAGTACACACACACACACACACACACACACAGACACACACACACACACACACACACACACACACACACACACAGCAGTGCAGACCTGTGGCTCAGATAACAAGATGGAAGCATCGCCGGCCGAGACAGAGTCAGGACCTGAC
The DNA here is from genome assembly GCF_040436345.1 of Pagrus major. NCBI lineage: Eukaryota > Metazoa > Chordata > Actinopteri > Spariformes > Sparidae > Pagrus > Pagrus major. The sequence goes on from NC_133230.1 coordinate 1,609,951, forward strand.
AGAGGGATGTCTGTGTGTGTTTACCTGTGTGTGTCTGTGTGTGTGTGTGCTCCAGGTGTTTATGTACTTCAGGTGTGTGTGAATGAGAAGCAAAGAGGTGTTTTGGCAGAATATCACACACACACACACACACACAGTGTGGTGTAACCTCTCCACAGGCCTCTGAGCTCTACAGCACTAATTAGTTTGGCAGCGGAGTCAGAACAACATACCTTTGGCCTACAACACCCCCTGCACGCACGCACGCACGCACACACACACACACACACGCACACACACACACACACACACACACACACACACACACGCACACACATATATATATATACAGCCCTGTCCAACATCCAGTAAACACTCTCTAACACAGTTGTTGTCCAGCAAAACAAACTCTCACTCTGCTGCTGACGTGAAGTCCAAACAGAAGCTCAACACCTCTGGATTGTATTCCTATAGTTTAAATTGATCCATTACTATTGATTAAGATGTAAACACACAGAGACATACCAGCATCATCATCATCATCATCGTCCTGATAACCTGAACAAAACTGATCGTCTTCTCTTTATTGCAGATTTATGTAAAATTCACTTTAATATCAAAATATCAACTGAGATGTAAAAAGCTGAATCTCTCCGTGCAGCTGATTGTCCCTCCTCTCTTCCCCTCCAACTTTTTGATGTCTTCCTCATACAGCACATCATCTTTGAATATGTTGGAGTCGTATAAATATTATTAAGGATTCAGGATGGAATTAAGACGGAAAGTTTATAGCTAATAAACGCAGCAAAAGTTATTTATTTAAGAGCAAAATCTCATTTTTGCATGAACTTTAAAAAGTTATTTAACTTCAGGAAACATTTCCAAGATTTTATCATCTTCTAAATACAAGTTAAATAAACATATGAGGAAAAAAATCTAACTAAATTTGTCTTTAAATAATCTTTAAAAATGTGAATAAAATTGATAAAACTCAAATTCAGCTCCTCAGATAACCTCAAATCTGAACCATGCTCAAACAAACACACCTGACTCTCACCCTGCAGCCCCTCATTTACCCACCAACACCACAAGACACAAGAAAACACAAACAACATCCTCCTCACACACACACACACACACACACACACACACACACACACACACACACACACACACACACACACACACACGTCCTCCCTACACACACACATCTGTTGGGTGCCACCCTGCCAGCCTCTCTGGCTGTGATTGATCAAAGCAGGTTACAGCAACCTGGTGCTGAGGCCAGGCTGCACACACACACACACACACACACACACACACACACACACACACACACAGACACACACACACACACACACACACACACACACACACACACACAGGGTGAGGTTGACTTCATATATTATAGATGAGCTAAACACGAAGAAGAAGAAGAGCAACGTTTCTTTCCTTCCTTCTTTTCTTGTGATTTATTTTGACATTGAGAGAAAAACGCATCACAGCCGTGAGGTCATCACCGGGTTCTGTGGGGACACTTTCCAGTCGTGTTTGTGGAGACAGAACCAGGTATTATAAGCAGAACCTGATGTTTTCCTCACCAGAACCGAGTGGTTTTTGTGCCTGAACCTAACCGGACAAAGTTGAACGTAAAGAAATATAAATCTTTCAACATTTCTGCAGTCTGACGACTGAAACGTCCATACATCACGTTTATCGTCCCTCTGTGTATATTTTCTCTAACACATCATTTAAGACCGGTCTCTCCGGGCTCGAGTGCTGCTCGTCATCCCGACACTCTCACATGTCTCTGTCTCGTCTCCACAGCTCGTCTCTCACTCGGTGTGTCGTCCTCGCTGCCAGAGATCCTGTTTGTACAAAGCAACAGAGAGCTGAATAATTGATGCTGGATGCAGCTCACAGCTCTCTCTCTCTCTCCCCCTCTCTCTCTCTCTCTCTCTCTCTCTTTCCTCTCCTGTTGTTATTGTTGCTGCTGGTGTCGATGATCATCAGAAACAAAACGAGCCGGACGAGACCCAAAGACAGAAAGAAAGTGAGGAGGAAGAGAGTGTTTGGAAACGGGAGAGCTGATTGGTCCAAAGCATGAGCATCACACCGACTGACTAGTTAACTCGATGACTGATGAAAGTTCTGCTCATATTCACAAACCTGTTGCTATCCAAGTCTTTTTCATGATGTTTAAAGGTATCAGAACCAGAAACGTGTCTCTACAGTGGACCGTAAACAAGCAGGAGGCCGGGCTGTAAAATCGTCCATCCTCAAACTATATTTAAGGACTTTCTCTTACACCAAACTCCATGTAAAAAAGTCTGAATTTTAAAATCTGACACATGGAGATCACAAAAAAAAGTATAAAGTAGCAGAAACTGGAAGAACCTTTGTTTGGTTTCAGACGTACTTAATTACTTTATTTTTGCTTGTTTCTGTCACTGAGAAGATTTAGGGATCACAGAACTGAAGCAGAGGGAATGAAAACAAAGACATAAAGGAGGGTGAGACGGTGAGAAAAAGGGAAAAAGACGTGTGGTGAAGAAATTAGAGCAGAGGGAACAACTTTAAAATGCTAAACTGGAGGTAAACAGAGAGGACGGTGGAGAGAGGAGAGTGAATAGAGAGGCAGCGAGAGGCAGAATGAGACGAGGATTTGCATAAACACTCCTCGTGCTTTTGTTGCTGCAATTAGCTTCAATAGCTTTTAGCTTTTCACACTCACAATGGCTGCGTGTGGGCGTCTGCGTGAAGAGAGCTGCACGCTATGATACGACTCAGCGGTGGGGAATTATACCCGGAGAGCGCAGCACCGGAGGTGTTCAGAACAGAGGCCGAAAAACAGGGTCAGACTGGGTCGTACAGGGCCGGAGACGGAGGATGTTTAGACGGGCTTTATCGTGGGCAGACGTCCACTCAAGCTGCTGCTGCACGCTGTCGGGTTTAATGTAAAGAAGCAGACGCATTAAAGTTACATTTTGACCCTGAAGTAGTCACAACTCAACATCCACCTGCAGCTTTTTCTGGAGCTTTGTATCACACTCAGTAGCTGCTGAATCATCCACCCCGTCCGTGTTAAGGTAAGGCATTAACCTTCAGTTGTACCTTTGAAACAGGACTTTCCTACTCTAACAAAGCGCTAAACTTTGTCTACACCAGCTCCATAACAGAAAACCGATGGTTTTCGTCACAGTTACGCCCGTAAGTTTAGATCCATGACAACATCTGTTGCACGAGACAGCGACTGAAAAACACGCTTCAAGCTGCCTGAACGCTCGCAGGCAGATCCAGTCCAGGGAGGGGAAGGCAACTACGAAAACGTCTCCTACAGAACAAACAACAACAAAACAACCAATGTGCAGATCAAGTATTGCAGAGTGAAGATACGAGTGAAGACTCAAACTCCAGATACGTGACGATAAGATAATCAAAAGCTCATCGATCCACTTACTAGATTCTGCAGCTTTAAAACACATCCGAGGCCCAGATCACACAGAGACTTCACGTCAGGCACGGACAATTCAAAAACTAAACAAACGACACAAAACCAACCGGATCATCTGACAAATGCATCATCACAAAGCAGACAACAGTCTTCTGTTATCGCCTGAAACTTTTACGATATTGTGTTTTCCCGACGTGATCGACAGAGTTAATAACTGCAGACTGGCTGTACGTTTACTTCTCAGGTGACAGGCAGCGTCTCAGATCATCCTCGAGGCTTCCGGTTCGTCCTGTGTGTTATTCAGAGTGAGCGGCTGAACATCGTCTCTGGGGAGCGAAGCTGCTGTCACTTATTTCTTAGATGTAATTTTTCAGCGCTGTGAGCACCGCAAATGAAATCTTCATCCACGTGTGTTACGCTGGGAGGAGGCGGAAATCCCAGAGATATCACAAAGACCTGCACGAATACAAACAGATATCCCCAAAGTTTTATTGTTTCCTTTGGTCGACTCTTTAATGTGCATATATTTCATATGACGGTCGAGTAACCGGCTCCAACAAAGACACGAGACACAAAGTTGGCAAAAAAAAAAAAAACTTTCACTGAACTAACAAGTGGATTTCTTTGTCTGGCTGCAACAGAAATCTTTTGGCATTTTAATTATCTGTCGCTTTCATTCCCTCCTTCACACACACACACACACACACACACACACACAAACGGTGTGCACGAGGGCGGGTTTGAGTTCTTAATCATGGCAGGACCCGGCGGACGCACTGAAGCCTCCAACAAACACAGCTGGCCTCCTGCCTGACCTGCAGACACATTACCACCTCTCCTGGCCAGATGGACCTGTCTGCGTCTCTGACTCCGTCTGTGTGTGTGTGTGTGTGTGTGTGTGTGTGTGTGTGTGTGTGTGTGTGTGTGTGTGTGTGTGTTGGCGTCTGACACTCGTCCTTGAATGAAGACGTGATGGTCAAAGTGTGTGTGTGTGTGTGTGTGTGTCCACGTGTGATGCGTAAATGAATGAGTGTGTGTGTGTGTGTGTGTGTGTGTGTGTGTGTGTGTGTGTGTGTGTTAACTAACTGGACATCCCATCAGCAGAGCATCTGTGATCTGGGCTCTCCGGAGGGAGTTCCCTGTCAGCCGGACACGTTTAAACACCCGCAGGCAGAACAATGGGAGTCGGGCGAGAGACATAGACATAGTGCAGCAGACGGAGGAGAGAGAGAGCGTCTTTTGTCCGGCGATGATTAAGAATTTAAGCCAGACGATGTGTGTGTGTGTGTGTGTGTGTGTGTGTTTCAGCTACAGGTAGTACTGCAGAACAGGTGTTACAATGTGTGTGTGTGTGTGTGTGTGTGTGTGTGTGTGTGTGTGTGTTTCTCAGACAAAGACAGAGTCAGAAGCAGTTTTTAGGTGTGTGATCCATCCTCACACTGTGTTTAAGGACTTTTGAGACATTCTGAGCTCTATTACACCAAACTCCATTCAAAAAATCCTGAATTTTAAAATCGGACACATGGAGATCAAGTGTTCTGTTTTGTTTTGTTGCATTTATTTTTATTAACGCCGTCATCGAGATCACAAGCTAATTATTTTGCTATCGAGAATACAAAGCTCGAGATAACGAGTTAATTTATCAGTAAATGAGCAAATGACAGCGTGACAAACACACACTGCTCTTCAGGGATAGCTAACATACAGTAATTAACTTAAAGCACATGTGGCTACAATTAATATAATTCTTGTTGTCATCATTGTTCAATAACTTCATCAGTCGCTACAGTTGTCAATACCAAACTGATCACTGATAAACATTACAGGTATAAAGAGAAAGTAATCTTAACAGGTTGATTACATCATCATCTCAAGATAAAAAGCTCATTTTCTTGAAATAACGAGATATTTACTTTTGATTTTGACTTAAAACATCCAAAAATATAACTGCAATTTTCGGCCTCTGTAGTTTTGTAATTTCTTTTTCGATGGAACGACCGCTCACATAACTTATTTCCTGCTTGTCTTAATTTCCAGCAAAAGTTTTTTTGTAATGAAAAGTGGAATTAGAAAATAAAATCTCCCCTCGAAAAAAAAGGAATAAGGTTGAAATATTATTTTTGTTACAAAAAAAAGAACTTAATTATTATTTTGTCTGTAAAATATTCATATAATCATTAAAAAAATGTCTTTTATTTATTTTATATTTAACACGTTTCCATAAATATGGATATGTGTGACAAAATGATCTCAACTCATTCGTTTGGAGGCTTTTTTAGAGCTTTTAAACACATTTCAATCTCCATCACTTTACTAGTAAAAGTAGAAATACCAGAGTCTAAAAATACTCTATTACATGTAAAACATCTTCAAAATGCTACTCAAGCAAAAGGGAGTAAAAGAAGAAGTAGCATCAGAATATTTGCAGCAAAATGTGCTTAAAGTGTCAAAAGTAAAAGTACTCATTACCCAGAATGCCTCATTCCAGAGCGATTTATCACTACAGATTATATTATCCTGTTTTTATCACTAACAAACACACGTGGGGCCGATCGCAGGGCTTCCAGGGATTTCCTGACAACCTCACGTGAAAAAAGTAAAACCTGGTCAGAAGCCAGATTTAATTCTTCATCGCCTTCACAGAACGATGATGGACTCACCGCTGCTGCTGTAAATAAAGTCATAAACACCAAACATGTGCCACCAGGAGCGTTTGACGCGTGTGAAGCGTCAATGAAAGAAGTAATCATCATAATAAACCGGCGGCTGAAGACGGTCTTACAGAACCGAGGTGGATAATCAACTTCTTCATTCAATTATGCTCGATGCAGAGCACTTTAGCAGCAGCAAACAAATTAGGTTTTATTCTCCATTTGAGTTTATACACTGAGCCAATTAGTAAATTAGCAGCAACGAGAACAACACAGTGTAAATCATTAGCTCACCAACGAGCCTGTGTTTTTTATCCCAGCAGCCTGTTTAACTGGGCAGTAAAACGCCTCTTTATACATTTCACCCCGTTTGGTTTTCAATCCCGGCTAATGCAGTCACGCCGCCACAGTAAAAACTGTGCAGCTGATAATTAAAAGGACTCTATAAAAATAAAGTCTGCCGCGGCTCAGAGTGTTTGGCTAACAGGAGCAGCCATCGATCCACCTTAAAAACCCCGTAAACTGCCTTCATCGAGACAAACACAAGCACGGGGAGAGAGCACAGGACGGCTGTGTGTGTGTGTGTGTGTGTGTGTGTGTGTGTGTGTGTCAGTTTCTAAGACAAAGACACAGAGTCAGAGGCAGTTTTAGGTGTGTGATTCATCCTCATTCAGTCCCAGGAGACGTTCTGAGCTTTCGTACACCAAACTCCATTCAAAAAAATATGAATTTTAATGTAATCTGTAAACACGCTTTCAAATGAGTGCTGTCAGGACACTGGAGCGTCTAACTTCGATGCAATACCTTAAAAAAAAATAATATTTGATACCAAGTTTGACACCACAGGGAAAAAATACTGCAAGATAAGAAATATAACAAGGTTTGTGCAAAAATCAGTACTGAAACCTCAAATATTCAGTTTTAATACATCGTTAACATTACTGGTTTATCTACTGCTACTGCTCTTATTACATTTGAATACTGGTGCTGCAAATACTGATAAAACTACAGACAGTACTGTACTACTGTAAATACTGGTAACACAGTAATGCTCATGATACGAGTACTACTTACTCCTACAGCTAAGACAGTTACACTGGTACTGTAATGAGGATGAATACTACACTCACTACTTATAGTGCTAATACTGCTAAAACTACCACAGTACAAGTGGTTATACTCGTGATAACAGTACTGGTGTTACTACTCAGACACACCAAACTGCGGCGACGAAGGCCCGACTGCTCGGTTTCCTCACGTCGCTCGTGTTTCGTGGATATTTCACTTCCCTGTTTGAGGGACAATGAACAGGTAATTTTCTGAAGATGGTTCCTGAGGGGGGAAACCAAACGTACGGAGAATAATAAAAAGGTTGTACCGGCGTGTTAACAGACGCAGCTGTGAACGTTTGCTGATAATGTCTTAAATCATCAGAATTTCAAATGGAGTTTGGTGTAACGCTTTTCACAACAAATATCTACAGATGCACGCCCGACACTGTTCTGACTGCGTGGATCTTTGACCGCCTCATTCTCTGACATTAACACCCTCGCCTGCTGCAGCTCTTTAACTATTATCAGCTCTGCTCGGCCCGGCCCGGTCCTCCTCCTCCTCTCCTGCTCGGGCCCTATCTGAGAGAAGCACTGCCAGCTAAATCTTTTCCATGCAGCAAGCGGACCATGACTGGAGAAATAGGCTGAGATCCTGCCGAGGGGGAGGGGGGAGGGGGGGCAATCACAGGGGGAGATGGGGCGAGCAACAGGTAGAGGAAGTGCAGAGAGAGAGAGTGGTTTCTAAATGCAGCGTGTCTATCTGACGATCGTCCACAGATCGACTCCTGACGACAGAGAGCGGGCCAATCTGAGACTTCACAGTCCAATCTCCACAAAACTGAGCGCCACAGGCTGGATGACGACCTGTTAGCCCGTCTGTCTACCTGTATACCTGTCTGTCTGCCTGTCTGCCTGCCTGTCTGTCTGTCTGTCTGTTAACCAGCAGGTCAACCACAGGAAGTGTCAGAATCAGCTGCTGCTCTTCTGTCCTGTTAGACGTTCAACATATTTATAGTTAAGTGGATTTCAGTAAACGTCTGGAACAAGCTACAGGTCTTCTTCTTCTTCTCCTTCTTCTTCTCTACTCTTTCCTTTCCGTTCTTCTCCTTCTACTAATATATTGGTATTTTTCTGATTTGTAGGTCAAAGACGTTGGCCCGACGTAGACGTATACGTTGGAAAGACGTAGTATGGGGAGCATTTGCTTTTTGGAAAGACCTGGGCGAGACGTCGCTAACGTCTTCCCAACGTAACTTCTGTTGAAGTATGTGTGATATTGGCCGGTGGTTACAGAAACACTGAAGTCGTCGGTCCTTGACCAGCCTGTCCCACTCTTACACCCTGAAGACTGGAGCCAGACACCAAAAACAAAGTCTGATGATATTTTAATTAATTGAATTCTCAGTATGTGTTCAGGCTCCTCTCTCACTGACATGTCCTTTAAGTGGGGTAATATCCAGTAATTTTAATTTACCCAGGGAGCCCTGAAGGTCTCCTGCAGGTCCTCCGACCACGCTGGACTCAACTCTGTCTTCTGAGGCTGACGTGGAAAAATATTTGAGAAGCTCTCAGTCCAAAGCAAGAGATCAAAAAACCACAAGCACCATAAAAAACATGAATTATCCCCTAAAAAAAAATAAAATAAACCGGCGCACGGTTAATTAGAGCGAACTCCAGGCAGCGCTGCGGCCGCTTCGCCTCCCCAAAGTCTCTGACAGCCGACCGCCGACGGCCTCCCGCGCTCGAGCCCAGCGAATCTGAATCCAATTAAAAGTTAGAGATCAAGTTCAGCTTCACATCGTAAATGATTTGCGAATCAAAGGCGGCTGGAACAGAAATCAAAGGCAGAGGTGTGTGAAGTCCTCAGGTGAGCTGCTGGAGCCAACGCAGGGCTACTACACCCAACCGCCAGGGTTTGTTAATGGAGGGTGAAAAACACACAACAACAGACAGACAGGCAGGCAGGCAGACAGGCAGGCAGGCAGACGGTTTCTGTAAAGCTGCTTCAAGGTGAGTTATGTTTGTGACACAGCTGACTGCAGCCGGCGTTTCATGGACATCAGTTCATCGTCACAGCTCTCTCTCCTCCTGTCGTCTGTTTCTATACCTTCTCCTTAAACATTCCTCTCCTCCGTCCTCCTCTTACCGTTTTCTTCTGCTTCAATTTCTCCTTCAGTCATCCTGGTTTCACTCCTCCGTCTCCTCCAGTCTCTTACTGGAAGGTTTATCCTCGTATAACATCCTCTTCAAACGCTTTTGTTCATTTAGCTCCAATGAAGGAAAATCTTAAAGCTCCAGAATGTATAATATAAATATTTAGACGATATTACATCTTCTCTTTCTTCTTTTCTTTCCTTCTGGGTCTCTGACTTGTTTTCTAATATTCAAGATATTAAATTCACAGTATCCGTTCTGTTTCTGATGTGTAGGTCAAAGGATGTCGGGGAGTTCAGGTTAAAACCAGGATAAAATTGAAAATGAAGGAAAATCTTAAAGCTAGAATGTATATTATAAATATTCAGACACATATAAACATTTTAGGCATCTTTATATCAACAGTTCATGTTGTTCATGCCAACATGCCTGAACAAAGACACGGTTACAACCTTGTAGAAAGCATGTGGTCATGATGCTCAGGCGTCCACAAACTTTTGGCCATTTACTGTATATGACTGGACCCGCCGGTCCACTGCGTCACTGTCACGTTTGGCCTTTATATCAGAACAGCTCATGTTGTGGTGAAGTTAGCAACAACAAACACGCAACTTCCTGTTACACTTTCAAAATAAAGGCACCGAAACAACGTGTTCAGGCAGAGCTGGACCTTCTGGAGGAACAAACGTGGATTTATCTTCACTCCTGTTTATCACCCTGACTGCAGCAGCGTTACAACTTCCTTAAAACAAGCTTTTGGCTTTACATGGATTGGATTAATGTCATTTTATGTATGTATACATCATCTATATATCATCTATATATTATCTATATATCATCTATATCTTCGCTCTCTTTGCCCTGTTTCTTTCTCTTTCCTCGTCTTGTTTCCTGCTCTCTCTTCATCAGAACAAACTCCAGGTTCAAGCTGATCCGAGTCCATCTACAACACTGAAATACGTCACATCACATGCATGTCCTCTGCATCTCAACCCTGTTATCACAGCAGAGAAAACATTAAAAAGAAACCCATGAATGCAGAGAAACGAGTCGCGAACACGTGAGGCCGGTTTTTAAACTTTAACCGCTGTCTTTATAAATCCACACAGAGCCGAGCAGAACGAGGCAGAGTGCAGTGGAGCTGAGTGGATGTGGACAGGCAGTCATGTTTATTCATGCAGCCGTGAGCTGCAGACCTGCAAGGTGACTGGCTGTCACACACACACACACACACACACACACACACACACACACACACACGAACACACACAAATGTATGCAGGTGCAGGAAAAGACAAACACTCACACATCTGGCCTGTCTATCACCTTGGATCAGGGAGATAGGTGCTGTGTGTGTGTGTGTGTGTGTGTGTGTGTGTGTGTGTGTGTGTGTGTGTGTGTGTGTGTGTGTGTGTGTGTGTGTGTGTGTATCGTGACAGAAAGTAAACAACAAAAGCAGCTTACTCAGTCTGACTGCTGCCGCTACATGAGCTACTGTTCACAGTTTTACTCACTCAGACTAATACTCTCTCTCTCTGTCACACACACACACACACACACACACACACACACACACACCTGTCTGGTGTGTCAGACAGGTGTGTGTTAATTGCATCATGTTGACATGAGACAGGTCTGACCCTGCAGCGTCTCTCTCAGACATCATCATGAATATTGATGTTGGATTATCAGAGAAAATTATTTCATGACGGATTAAATGTTTTATTTCAGCTCCAGCTAAAGTTCCAGTTTCTGTTTCTTCTTCTGTTTTTCTCTGTTTTATAAATAATACCATATTTATTGTTAATTTAATATATTTGGACTGCTGGGAGCTTAAACTTTGTATTGACTAAACATTTACAGTGAAGAGGCTCTGTGTGGAAGAAGAAATGTAAATGTTTTAAATTAAAACTGTTTCCATCAGTAATCAACAAGCTGCTGGCAGGGTCCGCCACATAACAACAAAGTAAAACAGTCCTTTAAGGTCAGTTTGTTTATTGTTTATTTATTTATTAAAACACAGAGTTTGTATCAGTCAGTGAAGATCTTTCTTAACTGATAGATTGGAAACAAATATCACAAGATAAAAAAATATTCTGGTGTCGGCTCGCATCATCGCTTCATGTGGACCACTGTCCCCTCTCTGTAGTGTGTGTGTGTGTGTGTGTGTGTGTGTGTGTGTTCCTGTTAATATTTCACACTGACCTTACAGGCATGTGTGAGTTTATTAATTATGGCTGATATGTGAAGGAAAGCTCATGCTCATGAATAACAGCAACCGCTGCTGCTGCCGCTGCTGCTGCCGCCTGTCAATCACACCGCTGCAACGGCCAACAGCTGGATCACCACACACACACACACACACACACACACACACACACACACACACACACACACACACACACACACACACACACACACACACACACACACACACACACTCGTTCTTTATCGTGACGGAAACTTTCAGACTAAATAATAAATTAATCTTCTTCAGAGGACGAAGCTTCTTTATGTTTCATCAGACGATCATGAGATGAAGCAGAAAGCTCAGGAAATAATTCATTAATTAATATATTTATATTTATTTATACTTATATACTTTATGTCAGATACTGCAACTCCTGAATAAAATAAAACTGTTGTGCGATAAAAGAATAAACATAAAAATATTTTATACACTCACAACTGCAGCTACTTACAGTGATGGAATGTAATTAAGTACATGTACTCAAGTACTGTATTTACGTGCAAATTTGAGGTACTTTGAGGTCCTACTTGAGGTAGAAATATATTATACTTTTTTAAACTTATTTGATAACTTTAGTTACTTTTATCTTTAATCTATTTTATTGACATTCAGATTTAAAAAACAAAACACAGGTTACTGATGATCAGAAAAATGCTAAGTCGACAGTACATACATGTACTTGTACTTTTGATACTTTTAGTACATTTAATATCGGATGATTAAGACTTTTACTCGAGTACTACTCATGGGTGACTAAGTAATATTTTAACACCATATATTTACTTTATTTTGTTCTGGTTGACGTTCATTTACTTCAACTCCTGAATAAAATAAACCTGCTCTACAACCAGAACAGAATAAAATAATAATCATAACTGCAGCTGCTTATAATATTAATTAAACTGTAATAACACAGAAAAATTAACATCTTTTTTTATTATTATCCCAAAAATCTTCTTAATATAAGAAATACTGTTGATAACAGTACTTTTCCTTCTGCTGCCAGAACTTCACTCCTCATAAAGACACTGAATATTGATGCAAACACACACTCTTTACATCTGTGTGTGTGTGTGTGTGTGTGTGTGTGTGTGTGTGTGTGTGTGTGTGTGTGTGTTAACATGTAAATGACACACAGTGTTAAGCAGCAGTAAATGCTTCAGGCTTCTCACACACACATTACACAGACCTGCTCCACTAACGACACTTTGATCTTTTTTTCTTCTTCGTCTTTAAAAACACTGAATTACTAATTCTCTCTCTCTCATTATGTGTGTATATATCTCTCTCTATATATATTATTAATTTATATAAATATTAATTTAATTTACTCTCTGAGTAAATCTGACATCAGCAGTCATATTTCTAGTTACTATAATTTAAGAGTAACGTTTCTTTACAGTATTACTGTCTGTTTGTACTTCGACACTACGTGACGTATCTGCAGAGGATTGTGGATCATAAAAGCCAGAAAAGCATCCGGCAGAATAGGACCGGATGTACAGTAGTAGTACTTCATTACTGGGACATATTAAATCTTTTTCTGGCGTATCAAACGGTATGTTAGTGTGGATGATGGAAGGAAGGGCACGAAAACAAACTGGAGCTGGAAGAAGAGAAAATATGTCTTTAAAAATATGACCTCTTTGAATGTTTACGGACTAAATGAATATAAATCACGACGTAACATCTGAATGAATTATTCTTCGGCTCTTCTGGTTTCTGTTAAATGAACTCAACGACTGAACTGTGGAGAATCTAACTGATCGAACCGTGAAGAGCTCGACCGTACCGACAAACGTCAAACAAGCTTCAACAGGTCTTAATTTCAGGACTTAGTAACTGTAATAACATCACCACAAAGTAATACATTACCCCCAACACTGAGTACTACAGAGCAACAGGGCCTCCTCTCTTTTGTAAGACTAACAAATAAAACACATTTCAATGTGATTTTAGGTAAAACTACACTTCGGTTCTGATCCGCAGCTGAATTTAAAACAGGCTGAAGAAGAACAGTTTTCCACGAGGACGAATCTGAAGCCTGACATCAGTCTGCAGGTTCATGTACAGTAAAGTTAAAGCTGACTCCTTCAAGCAGCCGAACACGAATCAAAGAAGAGGAAGTAAACCGTCCTGCGAGGCTTCGTCCCGTTTCCCCCTCGCCGTCTCACTTTTTAATAAAACCAACAGCACGTTTCCAAAAATCAACAGGAAGCTCCCTCCTCTCCTGTTAAAGCAGTCAGAAACACATCTATAGGCACCAAAATGGAGCAAAATAGCGGCGTTATTTCATGTGCGCCGCGTCTCTGCAGCGCCTCGTCGTCCTCGGGGGGACTCTCGCTGCAGTAACAAGCCCGGGCGATGCTGGAAAAGTGCCGCGGGCAACAGCGAGCAGCAGCACAGGCAGGTGAAGATGGGGTGAAAGTCAAATCTCACTGTAAACAAAACCCCGGGAATAAGGCTAAATAAATATCTGTTGTGGGAATAAGAAGTGTGTGTGTGTGTGTTTGCTCTGGAGTGATTCTTTGCAGGCGCCACAGGTGGGTAGCTGTCCAATGAGGTGAGGGATTTGCAGGTATGAGGACGGATAGACGAGGAGAGGAGGGAGTTGTTATCAGAGAGCGGCGGGGGAGCAGCCGGCAGGTTTAGAGCCGCGACTGAAACGCTCGTCAGAAAAATGAAAAAGACGTCGTTCGGAGAGGATTTCTTTCTGCGAGCAGCGTCACGTGTCAAAGATGAGTCGGCGCCGCATCGCGCTGATGCGGATGTGATAGATCGGTGGGAATTGCGGGTTTGTGAAGTGATGTGGCGTTCGCTGACAGGCTGCTGCGTGTGCTGTTCAGGAAGCTAAAGAGAGGCCAAGTGACGAGCTAACGTGTTTATCTTGGATGTTCATTCTCTCGGTATGGAAGCCCAGAGGTGACAAAAACTGATGTGGAAGTCTAAAACTACAGCTGAACGGTTTCATACTGACGGCTAACGACTCTGAGGGACACTTCAACACCAGAGAAGTTCAGGACCGACACGGGAACGACCCCGAGCCTCGGTTCTGAAGGTTTAAAGTCTTTTTCTTGAAGATAAACAAGGTTTCAGGTGATATTAGTCAAAAAAGTCATCCTGCTGATTTCTTTCAAACAAACCCATCAAACATTCTGACTGTTGACTTCAGCGGCAATCAGACAGACGGGCCTCGAGATCAATGCTGCTGGACTACAAACATCACTTCAGCACATCAAACGATCCACACACACACACACACACACACACACACACACACACACACACACACACACACACACACTTTCTCCCTGTCTAAATCTATACAATCCATTATTAACATGTTTCCTGCCAGACAAAGACACAGGTAGAAGGTAGATGATAAAACACAGAGAAATAAAAGACAAAATAAGAGAAGAGGTTAAATTATTGAATTCGGGGCTCGCTCTCCATCTTTCTTTCTCCGAAATAAAAAAGACACAGAAGATGAGGAGGAGGAGGAGGAGGAGGAGGAGGATCCATATTGTTTTTTGTGGAAAAGTAGGTTAGAAGAGGAAGGCGAGGTGAGAGAGGAAGTGCGCCATCAAAGACAGAAAGTTGAACAAAGTCAGCGACACGCCAGGAGTCGACTCATGCGACATGGGAGAGGAGGAGGAAAAAAAAGAGAGACATCAGACGACATCACACCTCCGCCATCAAACCATCGCTAGGAGAGAGGTAGGAAGGAGAGGAAAGGAGGGAAGGAAGGATGTGGAGGGAAGGAAGCAAGGAATGGAGGAAGGAGGGAAGGAAAAACAGGAAGTTATGACGGATGTGACGAATTAAGAGAAATCAGGGAAAGATAGAAGGAAGGATGCAAGGAGAGAAAGAGGAAAAGGAAGGAGGAAGTAAGGAGGGTAGAGAGGAGGAAAGGAAATAAGGAAAGACAGAGGAAGAGGAGGTGAGGAGGAAAGATGCACAGAAGAGGAAAAACAAGGAGAGAAAAGCTAAGATGAGGATTAAAGGAGTTAAGGTGAAGGAGAGGAGGAAGGAAAATGGAAAATGGACGGCAGAGAGAGGAGAGGCTTCAGGAGGTGGAGGAGGATTTATGTGTTTTTCATCCTGTCATCTCTGAAGGACAGACCTGGGGCGAGTCAGCTCACCTGATACACCTCCTCTCTCTCTCTCTCTCTAAATGATCTGACATGTTTCATCCTTTAACTTCTCCTCTTCCTCTCTTCCACTTCTACTCTACTGCAGGCTGAGATGTTTACTGACCAGACAAACGAAGAGTTTTTAGATTAATGTGAAACTTCACTGCAGGTCGACACATTAACACTCTGAACTGACTGATTCATCTCTGCCCACTGAAACAAATCAGCTTCAAAATAAAACTGTTCCTGATCACTTCCTGGAAGGTTAGCTACAGGAAACATTACGGAAAGTTGGCAGGAAACAGGAAACAAACAATCTCTCTCTCAACCAACCGAACCGACCTTGAAAGCAACACCACAGCACTTCCTCCTTCACGCACCACATCGGCAACTTATTTTATCCAAGCTAGGAGATAAAATGTTTAGTCTACGTGATCCGGCTGAACATCACAAACGTTTTAAGTTCTTGAAGATGAAATCATCACATTGATTCACGACTCGTGCTATCGAGGAACTGCTCCACCTTAAAAAAACAGTCTTTGTGAATTATATTTGTTCTTTCCCTCCAGTTTAGAGCTCGCCGACATTAACTTGTAACAACGAACGTTCACGATGTCGTTAAAATAATGTTAAACAAATATCACTTCCTGTCTTCATCCTGCTGACGGAGGAACCAGAGCAGCCGATCACTGATGTGTTGGTTTGTGTCGCTGACAGACAGCTGATGTGTTCGTTCAGATGATGTCATCACGATGTCACCTCCTCCATTTGTTACTCTTTAGCACCAACAAACACTCCTCCTCCTCTTCCTCCTCTTCCTCCTCCTCCAGCCTCTTGAGCTCAGGTAGCATTTGAATAGCAGCAGCTCCCTGGTGTGTGTGTGTGTGTGTGTGTGTGTGTGTGTGTGTGTGTGTGTGTGTGTGTGTGTAGGCGAGCTCTCCCCGGTACATCTGTCTCTTTTACTTTACAACCACTCTGCTTACTCACACACACACACACACACACACACACACACACTCGACAGCAACGTACACACACACACGCTCGACAACAACGTACACACACAAAAGGGGAATCTCATGTAATCCTGCTCGGACTTGAGGTGTGTGCATGTAAATACACACCTCCACATAGAAACACACACATAATTAAAGCATCTACACACACACACACACACACACACACACACAAACACACACACAGCTGTAAACAGAGCAGACAGGTGGAGTGTATATCAGGGGCCTCTGTGGCCACCGGGCTCCTCAACCATTTATCTCAATTTCACCTTATAGACACACACACACACACACACACACACACACACACACACACACACATACATATACTAGTAGAAGTAAGACACACACACGCACGCACACACACACACCTCTATTGTCTCTGATTGGCTGGAAGGTGTCCATTAAAAGTCTCGTATACGTTTCACCTCAGACGTTCGTGTCGTTCAGGCCGCCGTAACCATAGAAACAGTCACGATGCAGGCTGCGTGTTGTCGAGCAAACGCCAAAACTTCATCAAGACCCGGTTAGTTGTGTACAAGACAACATGGCTGCCAACGCGGCGCCCACAGCTCGAGTCACGCCGCCGGATATTCAGCCGCAGACGTCACAAGAATGCAATAAATGCCCCGTTTGTTTTTGTTTACATCACATAAATCTGATGAAGAAGTGATGAACTATCGACCTCTACGTCTGAAATAATCTATAACTTAACTATTAACTATAACTATTACTAACTCACATCAGTCCTCGGTGTATCAGACGCGTGTGTAAAGGATGTGTGTGTGTTAGACACGACCTACATGGTGTTAAGCTCGTCCTATAATGAGCTATTAACTGCCGTCTCCTTTCAGCTCTCCGCCCGACTCCGACACAAATCCCTCCTTTATTCTCCACTACTGTAATCCACCACACACACACACACACACACACACACACACACACACACACACACACACACACACACACACACACAGGAACACACCACAACATCAACCACAATGCATCAGGCCTCAGTTCACTTCCTGGTGTCAAATCCCCTCTTCGACAAAGCGCTCTGAGGAGGAGGAGGACGAGGACAGAGCGGGGAGGGATGATACGATTTTATGGCAGCGTTTTGACAAAAGCTCCGGTCCAGACGGATCAGAACACCAGCGATCTGACGCAGCACTTAAACACACCGTTTAGTTTAGAGTCACAGGTTTGAACTGTAAAGTAGAAAAAGCCGCCGTTCTACCACCTACCACCACTTATATATCAAAAACTAATATCAATCAAATGTTGTTGCAAATCATGTTGCAGGAAGATATAGTTTAAGCGTACTGTCAAGTCTACAGGAATCATATTAAAACTAGAGTGGCACTCAGTAGAGTGCATACCTCCGCCGAGGCCCAACAGTCCCCTTTGCAGTCCTTTAAGGAAGCTGTGATCACCAATTATTGCCGATCGCATCGCAACCTTTTGGTTTGTCACAGCTGATGGAGGATATTTCACTTCGCTGTTCGGGGACAATAAGCAGAAAACATTCTCATTCACTCCTGAAGGTTTTTTAAGGACAACCCGGGACATTTTCCAGCCCAGTTTGTCGCGACAAAACCAGGTGTTTTTACCGAGACCTCAGGTGTTTGTGGCGACTGAAACAGGGAGCTATTTTAAGCCAAAACACTGTTTTCTAACCCAAACCAGGTGTTTTTTGTGTTTAAGCCTGAAACTTTGTGACAAGAGAAAAATAGCAGCTTTCTTTAAAGTCAACTTTTCTGCAAAATATGTACTATGGTCCACCAGCACGCTCCACAGAGACAGGTGTGTGAGGGGCAGTGGACCAAACCACCGTGAGGCATATGGAGGGGGGGGGACCAATCTTTAGAAACTATTGTTTTACATCTTTAATTATTAAGTGTTTTCAATGCATATTATTATGGACTTTAAAATTATGTTTTCACTGATAAAGGGTCTGAACCCCCCTGTGATTTCTGCCTCTGCTCACAGCCACCTAAATATTATTCCCTGAAAAACTAATAAAAATGGCGACAAACACCCCATCTTAAAATGCTAAAGATAGTGAGGAAAAATTCATGAATCAGTCCATTTATCTGGATCAAAAGTTAACGTAGTCTATTCTGGGCTGAGACGCATCCTCCATCCAAGTTTCATGGAAAAAAGTTCAGTAGTTTTTGTGTAATCCTGCTGACAAACCAACAACAAACCCTAACTTCACCCCAACGACTCAGAAAGTGTCCTTGCTTCCATGTCAGTGCTATAAATGTCTTCACCTTGCATTTCTCAAGTCTTCATGTGATGTCATGACAGCACCTTTCTCTACAGAGTTTCTTATTTTAAGCTAAGCTAATGCTAATGTTCAACATGCCTCCATAAAGTGATGAAAGGAAACTCTTCGTTTGACGCTGGAGAAGAAGAAAATAAAACTAAATATCTCCAAGAACAGATCTATTCCCACCAAGTGATTTCATATCAACAGCAACAAAAACAGTCAACAGCAAACCATTCATGTGTCTAACACACACACACACACACACACACACACACACACACACACACACACACTACTACAACTACTATCTCTACTACGACTACTGCTACGAGGACTAACACAAACGTTACCATGGTGAGGAGGTATGCTGCTGGCCGGCCAGGTGAAGGGTCTTGGGCCGGGCGGCGGAGCAGCTGCCTGCATTAGCCGGCCGCTCCCAGTAGGGGTCACTGTGAAACACACAAAGACACGTGAAGAAGAGGTTCTTTAAACGACAGCCTGAAGAAACAACGAGCAGGAGAAGAAGAAGAGGAGGAGGAGGAGGAGGAGAAACGATGGAGATGAGTCAGAGAAAACAAGGAACTAAAAGAGATGAAAAGAATCAGCAGGAAGTAACAACAAGTTAAAGAACATGATGTAAAGTTCAGACAAGCAGTGAAGAATAACTTTATGACAAACTGGGCATTTTTATCTCAGTGGACCAAAAACAGAAGAAAAGAAAACCGTCCTGACGTTTCCAACCAGCTTCTGAAGTCTTAAAAGTTCTGATCCTCGACTGAAACGACCCGTCAGCGGGTCAGTTGGTACAAACATGATTCAGAACTTTTCCAAAGTTTCCAAATACGTCAGAGGAAATGTAGAAAATGATGCTCAATGAAGTGACCGACTGACAAAAGTGAGGTGTGGACCCACTGGTTCCAGTAGATCCAGTCTGTGCATCATAAACCCGGTTCCTGTTCCGGTTCGGTACCCATCAGGTACCGTGAACGAAGTGGACTACACATGGAAGATTCACATTTTACGAGTCACACCACTGGACACCACATTTCTTTCTGTGCAACCAAAACCGGTTATTTTTCACAGGAAGTCGGATCATCTCCAGCCGTGATCCAAACCACGACGTTCTCCTAAACCCGTACCAAGTGGCTTTTGTCCTGAAGCCAACAGGAGCATGAGCACGACGTTGTGACGGGACATAAACAGAAAATTCAACATGAAGAATTTTTGTTTTGCAGAAACGTCCTCGGCTCACATTTATTCTCCAGATGTTTGTCAGACCAGAAAAACATCGTCGTCACTGCAGAAAATAAAAAAATGAGCTTAAGGAAATGTGAAGTTTCATCACATCTGTGGTTTGAAGACACGTACATTTATTCTTTGGGTTGAAAACATATAAAGACTTTTGATTTTCGTACCATATAGAAACAAACGGACGCATAAAATCAGCAAAAGTTGTGAAATATGCACGGTTTCATATTGAGGAGTTAAACTTTAAGGCCCTGATTATTTTAGATTAATGAGTGAGTGATGCTTTACTAAAGACACGTGTAATTATTTAAATTGCCAGTGTAGCTTTGCAGTTTTAATATTTCATTCAGTGTAAACATCATAAAGCTTCGACGAGGAGCTGAAACGAAGATTTGACGACCTTGAAGACTTGAAAACTGGATGATGAGGGTTAAAAACTTGATCTAAACTAAAGTCCAAGAGGACAATTTAGGAGGAATTAAACTCAGCAGGCTCAAAATAAACTCGTCTGTTGGCTTATGAACTGTGAGGTGAAGTCTGAGCCGCGGCTGCCGGTCGGCTCAAACAGCTCCCGTCTTTGGAAAATATTCACAAAACTAAATAAACCTCCAGTTTGTTCCTTTTTTTTGTTTCTGG